>NC_056748.1:643171257-643178757 GCF_019279795.1 Protopterus annectens | reverse complement strand
TGTGCCCACTAATGGTTTATGCTATCTCTGAGTCCATCACATTGCCCTTTCCATACTAGAATGAAGTCTACCATAGGATCATAGGAGCATAGATCACAGGATCACAGATTAGTACTAGGCCATTTTAAGCCTAGATAATTATCCCATGTAAGAATCAAACCTTGCACCTTGTGTCTGTAAGGTAAACACCTTAACCAGTATACCAATCTTCCACATGAGATTTGAACCCTTACCTAACTATACACCAACTAGAGAACCCAGTACTAAACACAAGCGCCACTTGAGTTGCATGCTGGTCACTCAAGTATGTGATCTTGTGACTGTCTCTCCTGCTGAACCATGTGTAAGCCACCATCGAGCCATTTGGTGGAAAGAAGCTTATAATGACCTCTTCTTTATTCCTGTTGCCCCACCTATGTGGATCAAGGCAGTCCTCATATCCTGTTTATCCCTATATGAGCATTCAGGTCTCCCATTATCAACAGCAACTCATACTGCCCTGCTTTATCTAGTAGGTTGTGCAACTGCTGTCTGAATGCCCTCCTTACCTCACATCCAACACTTCTGTGGGGCATAGGTTGTGTCTGTATATTGTCCTATTTTTACACTGCCTTCAGACTGCCATGAGTCCCTCATTAACTCCGGTGTCATTACTAACTCCATAAGACTCCCCTCATTACAATTCCCACAAAATGTCTAGTCTGTCCTCCCCTTGAGTAATAGATTATGTATTGTTAGCCAAGTAGCTTTTCAACTGCCCTTCCACTTGTCTTCTGGATACATGGGATATCCTTCCATACCAGTATGTCATCCACTTCAAAGCTCAATTCCACCAGTAAACATATATGTTCAGTCAAGCAATCCTTAGTTCATGTATGTCAGGTTGATTGGTTTTACATCTATCCCAGGTAAACAGGGCTGGGTTGGCAAACGGACACTAGACAACCAGCCAGTAGTTTATTGACCCAGGTCTACTAAGTTTTTTGGTGGGCATACATTGGCCAGTAGGGGCACCTAGACCTCTCTCACCACTAGCACTGTACCTGGAATAGGTTAGAATAGGCCAGGTCCTCAACCCACTTATCACAGACAAATACAGTTGCCCATATTTAACAACATTAGTCAACCTGACCGAATCACCTACAACCAACTTTTACACCATTGAGTGGTTAGTCTTGACACCTGATTCCTTCTTAAAGCCTGAAAAGTTGAATTATGCACAAATGAGAATGAAAGAAAAACAGTCTAGACAAAAGTTGTATTATGATCGGAGAGCAGGATATCTTTTTGAAATAAGTAGACAGAGTGAGAATACAGAAAGTGTGGTCATGAGACACTGCAAGCACCAAAAATCAACTTTGTTGGTAGTGAGAACTGAAACTTGGCAAGGAGATATTTGAAGTATTTGTTTGGGACAAATAGGTGTTGTAGTGACTGTTTTCAATAGAAGGATAGTGTTTGCGATGGTTATAGCACAAGTATTGTCAAAAAGGTTTCTGGAGGGACTTCCAGTGTCAAACCAACTGTGCATGGAGTTTGCTGTAGTCAGGGTAAATCAGTTTCAAATTGCCTCAAAGAGGTAGGAGGGAAATTACCAGCAAGGCAAGATAAAAGAGAAGTTCACTGCCCTGAATGTTCATATCATTGAGGAATCCTGGACACAGTAGACATGCCTTCCTTTGAGAAAGCAGTGCCTGAAGCATCTCATGAACTTGGGTCCATTTTTGTAGCTTAGGTCACTGCAGCATTTAATAATTCCTGTTGCGTTAAGATTGCTCATGTGCATAGGTCACAGACAGAAATGGCAAAGGTATTATATACTGTCAGGTGTCATGGTTAAAATGAGCTTTCAATATTCCACAGTAGGTGTGGGCAGTACTTTGTTTAGCATATTGGGGAGCTGGTCACCATTTCCTTTTGTATTTCATTTTTATTTACTGTTCTTTAAAAAAATAAACACAGTGAATCATACTTGAGAAGCAACAGTGAACAAGATGGAAGTGGCTGGCATGATGCATAACAGATCAATATTAATATGATTAAATATATAAAACAGTCTAAAAAAGATACTGATACCAATATTCATTAACGGTGATAGTTTCGTAATGTAGAAGCATTCTTACTCCTTTCCTACTATGAAGAGTGGTTCCAGAACCGCAAAGTGAAGACAATAGTTCGTAAAAAAGGTAAGTCCTTTATTAGTTGCCAAGTGATAAAAATCCAAAGACAGTTGGTACAAAGCAGCAAAATCAGACCAAATGGTAAAATCCAAAGTCAGTAGGTACAGAACAGCAAAGTCAGACAAGCGCTTGGAGAATGCCAAGCTTTTTCAAGTCAAAAACAGTTGCCTGCAGTGAGGCAACTGTTTAAATGAGGATGTTAATTAGTCACATGTTTGGTTAGAGCTGAGTTGCATTAAGAAACAATTGAGACTGTTTTGAGCAAAAGAACAGCCAAATAATAAAATGAAACATTAAAATGTGCATAGGTTAAATTGACATTGCATTGTTTATACATGACTGGTAAACCAAGTGAGTGTTATGATGAAATACAGTCTCAATTGTTTCTTAATGCAACTCAGCTCTAACCAAACATGTGACTAATTAACATCCTCATTTAAACAGTTGCCTCACTGCAGGCAACTGTTTTTGACTTGAAAAAGCTTGGCATTCTCCAAGCGCTTGTCTGACTTTGCTGTTCTGTACCTACTGACTTTGGATTTTACCATTTGGTCTGATTTTGCTGCTTTGTACCAACTGTCTTTGGATTTTTATCACTTGGCAACTAATAAAGGACTTACCTTTTTTACGAACTATTGTCTTCACTTTGCGGTTCTGGAACTACTCTTCTTGGTGTTATCAGTTTTGCTCTCCTTTCCTACTATGATAATGCTTTCTGCCTATCATGTTAAAATCACTACTATGCACTGATACATATTTCATTAAAAGGCATATGCTACACCAATGATGTTTTGTGTCATAAAAAACAGCTTTTGCATCCCCATAAACATATTATAGACTTACAAAGTAAAAAGCTGTTTATCTACTAATACTCTGATTTCCCAGGCAGTGGTCTAGTGCACTGAAACAGGGAGCCCACTATAGAAAGAACATACATAAAGGTGCTCTTATAGGTTGCTCCAGTAAATCTGATTTACCAGACTCCAACACTCCAGTGAAGGTGAAGAAGGAAGAGGTTTCCAGTTAAATGTGATGCAGCTCCACCTACCACAGACAGCCACCACCACCCACATAATTTACTGGGAAATAAGGAAATGAAAGTATGTTGCCAAGCCTTTCCTCCCCATCACACACACCACATAAACAGCAATGGACAATTTATAGTTCTCGGTCCACCTCCTGCATGTCTTTTGAATGTGGGAGAAAACCTGCAAAGCACAGGCAGAGCTTGCAAATTTTGCACAGAGAGCATCCAGTATCCTTATTAGATGCTGTTAACACTACCAGCTACAGGGCAGCCCCCATGACTTGGCAATGCTTCTCCTCTGGGGTGAAAAAAATCACTGATAAGTAAAATCAAAGCCAAAATCTTCACCAAACAGCAGCCTGCTGATGATTTATACAATAATCCTTACTGACAGTGTTGTCCAAGAATATATGCAACCAGGATCCTAGAATAGACTGCTGACCTCCTCAGAATTTTGAGAGAGAGAGAGAGAGTAGATATACTTTTTGCACATACTCTGTAGTAAAATATAATATATGAAGCCATTTCTAACCATAAATTCTTCAGTTTGGAAAACAGATCACCTAAATGGGAAAAAAACATATTACTCAGTCTAATGTCTCTGAAACACAACTCACCTATTTAAGAAATAAGTGCTTTGTTTCACACTCCTTATCTAAGTAATCATCTCATAAAAGGGCACATAATACTGAAGCATCTAACATGTTTTATTTGACCTAAGCCTATTCCTTGGTAGTTATCTGTCAGATAAGGTAGCTCCAAAAAAACACAGGAACTTTTCCCCATTTTTGCCATAGTTGGGATGAAACTGCAAATAACAAAAATCATCATCATTTTTTATGAAAGCAATAGCAAACAAATGCTGTCTCCCAGCGACTGCCACATCTTTTGAACAGGCTACCAGTTCATGTGAAACAGAGCACCTCTATGACACTTTTCAAGAGGAACCTGGACAAGTGGATGGGGCACTGTAAATTCTTACCAGGGATAGTGCCCACAACCCTCCTGGACATGGGCAGTCATCACTAAATGTAGTCTTAGTCACTAACTAGTACTTCTATGGTATTAAATTGGGCTGAAACGCCTAGGCTTAAAATGACCTCCAGGTCGATAGCCTAGTAATCTCCTATGATCCTATACATTTTAAAAAGGTATAATCCTTACTTGCTGAAATAACTGCCCCTGGCCCTCAGCCCCATTCCCACCATCTTTGCAGATGACAGTTCACAGTGTCTGCAACAAAAAGTGGTGCTTGCATTGAAGATAAGTGGAAAAAAATCAGCAAATGCCTTATGGTCACAAGATTGTGGACCCAAGCAGCAAGATTACATTCTTTCATAAGGTTGCTGGGCTCACTATCTGTGACAGAGGTAGGAGTTCAGCAGTTCATTAAGATTACTCAGAAAAGCCATATCTCCTCCAGATCAGAAAGTGCTGGCTAATGTGGTCTGGCCACCTAGTGATGATAACCCAGGCAAAGCCCATGGGGAGGAGACCCAAGTGCAGAACTAGGACATACCAGAGAGAGCGAGTTTATTAAATGACCTGTGAATGCATTAGTATTCTCAAGGATAGGCAGGAGACTCTACACAGAACCAAACAGTTTTTTTTTTCAGTACTGGCTGCATGTAAAGTTGAATCCAGCTGTGGAAGAGGGGTTAAGAGAAAAAGCAAAATAAGAATAAATGTCCATGGTTGAATACTTATTCCATATCTTAAACACTAGAATCAGGATTAGATGAATATGTATGTTGTCAAATGCAATCAATGTCAAAGGGCTTGCAGTTGAATTTGTTTGGATAAGCATAGGATTTTGTTGTTAATGCCAAAACATTTAGATATACATGTTTTGACATTATGGGTGAGAGTGATTGTGGGACATTTGGACTATGATTAGAGCAAAGGCTAGGTAAGGTATAGATTTAGTGTTTGTTGGTTAGGGATACTGTAGATCAGAGTGCATGTGCTGTGTGCTATTTCTGTAAGAAGCATGTCATGACTGAGCATGTACATAAAAATTCCAGGCACGTGCTATTCCTAGTGCCATTTTGAGAGTGCAGCCAGAGATTGAGCATGTATGATTGCAGTAGTTAGTTTGTATATAAGTTACTTAAGTTAAAGTCAGTAATCTTCTATCGTGATGTGTTTGTATAAATAAAGCTGCATGAACAGAACCCATGAAGACTTTTCTATTGTGTCCAAAGTAGGAGAGTGATATACATTAAAAGATAGGTTAAGGAATAGATTAAGTGATGTGCATGGGTGTTGTTGGATGTGGTGTCTGTGTCTTTTTTCTTCACAGGTAAAATACAGGGTTAGGATTAGCATGCATTAATAAGGTGGTGCAGGAGGGCAAAGCGATATTTCAAGACTGCTGTGCACTGTTATAAAGAGTTTCTGCTATCTCAATGTTTTGTGAATGTGAAGTGTGTGTGTGTGTGTGTGTGTGTGTGTGTGTGTATATATATATATATATATATATATATATATATATATATATATATATATACTTTCGTAGGGGAGTGTGCGCCCACAAAAAACTATTTCGGTCTATGCTATTAATAAATGTCTCTGCAGCTTTTCATTTGGTAGTGACTGATAAACTAGTTACGAAGGTGTTCCAGTCTTACATGGTGGAGGCTCATTCTACAGCATCAAGTCAATATAACAATGTTTTTTTCCTGTAGGTGCAAATAAGAGTTGCATCAACTACTAATTATTACATAAATTATTAGTTACTTAGTCGGTAGGGAAATTAGGGTGATGCACTGCAAACCCCCCAAGTTTGTACGCTCACGTATGCACAAACACACACACACACACACACACACACACACACACACACACACACACACACACACACACACAAAGTAATACTACCATCTTGTGACTACCTTCAAATAGAGTAGATTCAAAAATATGGCATGTCTATTTAAGGTCTGTCTGTGTCTCTCTCTGAGATAGGAGAACATGTATATTGTAAGAGAGGTATACAGATATAAATACAACCATAAAGTGTGCAACGGCATTTGATCTAGATCTGTAGCTGCATTTGTCCACAGTTTAAGCCATTATGGGAATAGTGACCACTTAGCATCAAACCTGGAATATCCAGTTACTAACAAAACACAATCTTCTTTTTGGTGTATTATACAGGGTAGAACAAAATGGTTAAAATGATTATTGTTGCCTGGATTAATAAGTGTTGAGTTGCATGACAAAATCATTTATTTGTTTTCAACATCTCTCAAACAATACAAGATGCATGCCATAACAATTGTTCACTTTAGTTCTGTTTAGTTAAATGGGCATAAAGACTGGAGGCAGTCAAACAAATATAATGCAACAATGATATATCTCCTATTTGTTTTATGTATTTGATTTGTCATAAAGGATCACTAGTTTGGCACATGCTTGGGTCCTACCTTTTAGGCTACATATATTTCTCAAAGTTACCCTTAGAGGATTTGATGTTATCTTATTTGCCTGTTGACGCTGAGGAGGGTGCTTTTCCATTGTTGGAGCATTGCCTTAGTTTTCCTAGACAGCAACTTTTTGCATTTGTTGTAAAGTTTGTTGATGCTGGATATCCACCAGAGCGTCTTGTTTTTACTTGGGGTTCTGGCTTTGATTCACTCTGGAACATTCCAGTCTGTACACTTATTCAAGTGCTTGTGCAGTGCTTTCATGTAAGCTTGGGTGTAGTTACCACTTCCAGCTGGGAGTGAGGCTTGGAATTCATTTATACCTTCCCCTAGGAGGATATAGTTTGCTTTGAAGTTTTTTAGTGTGACTTCACCCTTTGTCAGTTCTGGCGTTAGTGCCAGTTCGAAGGCAACTGATTTGTGGTCAGATTTAATTAATGACAGTCAGACAGTTGCAATGGTGCATCTGTTTGTCATGTTAGTGAGGACCAGATCTAATATGTTTATTCCTCTTGTTGGGGTTTGAACAATTTGTTCCAGAGCCTTTGAGTTAATAAAGTCAAGGAACATTTGCTCTAGTGGGTTAGGGCTAGAGTAGTTTTCCCAGTTAATTGTGGGATAATTGAAATCCTCCCATGACCAGAGTGTTTGGCAATATTTGGATTAACTCCAGTTTGGTCATGTATGCCTCATGCACATCATGATCCATGGTGGGGGATCTATAACTGGCTATGACTTGAATGGGGGTCTTACCCACAGTAATCTGAACTTGGAGTAACTCCATGGAGTTGTCCAGTCTAACTAGTCGGTAGGTGAATTTATCTCTAATATAGATAGAAATACTGCCTCCTTTGGTTCTCACACATTC
>NC_056748.1:643161257-643166257 GCF_019279795.1 Protopterus annectens | reverse complement strand
GGGTAGGTGTGTGTATTTGTGTTGTTATGTTTATGTGTGTTTTGTTGCAGTGTGGGAAGGAAGGTGTATGTATGTTTGTTTGTGTGGTAAAGGGTGTATTTAATAGTCACGATTTTGAATTTCGCGCTTTTGGGATTTCAATATTGTGAATGTTTGGCTTTATAGTCTCGAGACACTGAAATGTGAGATTTCAATATTTTGACATTGTAAAGTTAATCTATATATATATATATATATATATATATATATATATATATATATATATATATATATATTTATTTATTTATTCCCACATAAGGTTTCCCAAAATTTGGTTGTGTTTGTCTTAATATTGTCCTTGTGTTGCTAGAACTGGCCAAGGACGCTGTACTCTCCATTCTGACTTTCAGATATAATTTATAAACTGCATGTGATGCTATTCCAGCATGACACTTAGCCTTTTTCTCTGATGTGGATACAACATGCTTTACTGTTGTCCTTCACAAGCAGTTGCTAACCTGAGCCAGACTGCTCTGTCACACCAGTGATTATTCATTGGCTGCACACTGACCTTCAAGGCCTGTCACACTTTCAGTGACATTATGGGTTTGTTAGTATGAGATGCTGTACTGCTCAGAGCTGCCCTGTGTATATGTAACTTGTCTGGGTGCAGCACAAAGGGCCCCCCAGTAATACAGTTGTTTCTCATATCCTTAGTTCCAGAATCTGTATTGTTATTTTGAGAATTCTCTGTTCTCAGGCATAATGCTAGCTGTTTTATTTGTAGGATTCCCTGTTCTCAGGCGTAATGTTAGCTGTTTTCTTTGCAGCTGTGCTGCATGATACGGAGAACCTCTATATTCTATAACTGTGTCTACTGTTCAAATTACTTTTCAATGTGATGATCAGGTATACATATCTCAGACTACCGCTGACTTAGGTCTCAGTTCTGACACATTGGTCAACATTCTATGTAATACGAGGTGGTCTTGGCCAGTATTTGTCCAACACAGTGATTTCATGAACTGTGTTTTTACTCTTACGCCATCATTCCCTACAATGCAATCAGTCCCATTTGATTAGCATAGGATGATAGGAAGCCTTGCTAGTTTCTGCTTGTGCATTTTACTGCTTATATTGAAGGACCCAAAAATTAGTACAACTGTTTCATTGCAGAAACCTCTTTTGAAAGCAAAAACCTCTTTCAGCAATGCTTAATATCAATGTTTCATATCACTATTTCTGCAAGTGAAATAGTTCAATTACTGTTCCAAAGAAAATGTTTCTTTTAGTGAATTCTTCTGTAGATATTATTGGAAGCATTGAGCAAGACATAACAATAACGGGTTCTCACTATTTTTCTAAATAAAAAAATGCCAAATCAGGTTCTTAAATGCATAATGGACATTAAAAAAGACAGACTATGGGATACATTACAAGATGTATGGGTCAAAATTACACATTATTGTTAGAAGCACATATAATTTGGAACAGACTTGTACAGACCCCGGAAGCAATACTAGGAATTCAGAAAGGCATACTTCAATGTGGAAGCTGTATTCCTTAAGCCTTTCTTTGACCAATCTCCATCTATCATTTTGCCTTCTTGGGGTCCTCAATATGGAGACTGGTCTAGTGGGTGATCCTGCATGCCAATGTCACAGTCCTGGGGAGTGACTAAAACTATTAAGAATGGGAGTCTCCCCTAGAAACGTTTGTGAAGCCTGCTGTACTTAGCCAGGCAATTCACAAAATTGTTTGGCTGAGTAATTTTTAACAGTGGGAGGAAAAGCAAAATTTGTCTTTTACAGTTGTAAATCTTTCACCCCTATGAAAGTACTGAGTATACAGGTAAGTCCTGTGAAACCAAGGGGGTATTGTGTGTGTGTGTGTGTGTGTGCGTGTGTGTGTTTCCTGGATATCTGAATGTGTCTATATTATAACATCGACAGCTTAGGTTGTCAAATCCTAAAATATCGACACCTAAGCATCGAAAGCTAACAATAGCGAATGGCCACATGATCAAATTCTTTCCTAGGGAAAGAATTCGGATGGCCGTCCATAAACAAATTAAACAAACACACCAAAACATAGTGGAGAGCTCCACCCCCAACTAAATATGCCAACTCCAAGATTGCTGTACATTGGGGAAAGGGCAAATCCCCGATAACGGCCACGCAAATGGCAAAAGGAAAGAATTTGATGATGTGGCCGTTTGCTATTGTAAGCGTTCGAGGCTTAGGTGTCAATGATTAAGCATTTGACAACCTAAGCTGTCGACAATTCAATAGGAGCCCATCTGAACATGTGTGAAATGGGGGAGAATCCATGGACTGCTAGTAAGAAAACTACTGTGGTCAGCTCTAATAGTGCTGTGGTTGATTCAGAGACATGGTAATAAGTTGCTAATGAAGTGTTTTTCTGTGCAACCTAACTATGTGTATGAATCAGAATTTATATCTACCATGCTAATTGTGTAATCCATAATGGGCACTTATCATAGGCAGAGAGAAGTTCTTTGAATCCCGTTCAGTGTTTCCTCATGAAGGTTTTTGTTTTATTTAATGCATCTGTTATATCATAAAAGTAGAACTCGGTCAAAAACAAATATCTCATTTAAGAGTCACTTCACAATTGATGTAGTGGTTACATAATTGCTCAGATTCACACAGCATAGAACTGAAAACTGAAAGAATTAGACTCTGCTGCAACCTGAAATTTAAACTAAAGGAGTTAGACTCAGTACTGCAAGGTGAACATTTTCAGCAGATGACAGTTTTAAGATCCTGTTTTATAATGTCAGACAAAAAGATAATGGAAAATGTAGAAGGTAATGGACAGATTCATACCTAATCTACCATTGCTGTCCCTAACCACAAAGTTTCACTGATTCTTTTTTCAAATATGACTTATTTCAAGAGTGTGTGTAAACTAAATAATTCACCGAAAACATTATGCTAACTAGTAAATACTATCACTGAAACACAGTGCAATTTAACAGGACCCATGAGACCATTTGTATATTAGAAATAAAGATTTTATGGCACAGTAAATTATGCATGCAATAAACATAGCAAGATGTGTAATTATCAACTGGTAATTGCAAACCTTGCATGTATTGTTATAAATTGTTTAATGGATTCTTGCTTTTCTGTCAATTATTTTGAAATTAATCAAACAGAAAAGCCATTTTTGTGCTGAATCTGCAAGTACTATTTAGCCATTGTTATAATGCATCATAAATACTGAGGATATGTTGTCGCTGCCCCTCTAGAGCTGCCTTTTTTAATGCATGCCTGCAATGTATTGTCTTATTTTCTTATTTTCTTTAACTCTGTATGTTATCAATAGGATTCAGATACACAGCTGTTCATGTGTCTCATATTATTATCATGTACAAAATTAAGTGCTAAGAAATGTGTCAAACTGTTAGGTATAAACAAGGGTTTTTTCATGGTACTGAGAGGCTACTAACAGCAATGTCCTTACTCTGCTTGTATCAATAATCTTTCCAGTTTTATTCCAAACAGCACCCAGGACAAGGCTCAATATAAGCTTTGTTTCATAATATGCTAGCACTCAATCCATGACTATATAGTAATAAAATATATGGACTGGCAGACTAAAGTAACTGGAGTGGGAACAGAACTGTAGTTCTGATGCACTCCTCCATTATATATCCAGAAATCAATAAAACATCCCCAGACAAATATTCCACCTGAAGGATGGGGAAAGCTGACACTGGACACACTTTTCAGAAGAAAAAGAACTATCAACATTTCTAGAAAAATGATACTGTTGTGTACATTATTTCATGGTATTTAACCATGTGATATGACCTACCTGAATTAATGACAGAAAATGTTCCCTGAGCCACTTAAAGTACATTAAACTATTAACTGAAATTCAGTGCCACATAATAATAATCTTGACAACTGCTTATATCTGTAAAATATAACAACTACAACATGGAACTGAGAATAATTTATTTTGACAGTTTCTAGGAGGACACAACTAAGATACATTTTTATTTGTGCCTTATTTATGTATTTTCTTATTGTACACATTTTTTTGTATTCATTGCAATATTTGTTCAATATACAGTAATTAGATCATGGCTAAATGCATAGCACTTTAATTTAGAACTATTATATTTAGATAGATTCCAACATCCTGCTATGAGTGCATTGTCGAGACAAATAAGGGAAAAACTTACAACAATAATGATATGGCTTGGTGTATAATATCCCATGGACTATATTTCCAAAATAAATTTAGTCTTATTCTCATCAAAACCATCAGCGTTCAGTGTGTAGAGGGCTGAAGCCCTGACTATGGTATTAGTGGTTTGGGTGCTTGACAAAGTTGACATGGAGAGTAGGCATATTCATCCTGGGGAAAGGCAACATGGGTGGATCTCTGTTATGTCCTTGTAGAGGCCAGAACTCAGAGAAAATTGCAGTGCTGGGATATATAGGTGGGTCAAGGACTAGTCATAGTTGCCTTAGGGGGACTGGGACAGGCATACCATTGCATACACCACACTTCATGTCTCAGCCAGTATTCACTGGAAATGTCAACACTTTGGTAAAAAGACAGGATGAAGAAAAACCCTGTCAGTAGCATATTTGATACTGTCAGCTACTGTCTTCACTCTGAAGCTTGTCTCCGATCCTTGAAAGCCAATGATGGTCTTAGCTGGAGGGACAATAATGGTGTTGTGCGCATTCTGCTGGCCTTTCCATTCTGTCAGTTGGTATCAGGAGAGGAAAGGAATAATGAGAGAGCAGCCAAAACAGCTCCTGGTCAGCTGAACTGGGAACTAAAGAATGTTACTTTTGCCTATAATATCTTTAAGAAATGCGTAAGTACCCTACTGTCCTTTTTTCCTGTAAAAATAATAATTTAAATAATCAGGTATATGTGAATTCCATGTTTCACTCAGCGCACGCACACACACACACACACACACGCACGCACACACACACACACACACACACACACACACACACACACATATA
>NC_056748.1:643118757-643156257 GCF_019279795.1 Protopterus annectens | reverse complement strand
TTATTCCACATTTATTACAGTGCAGTCTTGGCCATTTAGAGTGTGCTGAAACGATGCAGGAAAAAGCAAAGATGAAGAGTAAGACAGAACTTCTTTCACTAGTCATAATTTTTCTACAGATCATCACTTGAACAAGAATGCTGGGGAAAAAAACTAAAATAAACTATAAAACGTACAGAGTCACCAGGGCTTCTGTGAGTCTAGCAGCTCCCAAACCCCCACCTTAATTGATTTATTTTATTCACAATCATCATAAGAACATGTGATCCAGTTTGGGTGTGTTGAAAGGATGCAAAAAAAAAAAAAAAATAGAAGAGCAGAAAAAAGTAATTGCATAATATGAGCAGGCCACGATGGAGGGAAGAAACAGGCAGGTGGGTGGAAGTACTGTGGCAGCAGAGAGGGCACTGTGAAACCCTTTAATCTATGGTGCTATTTCACCTAAGGTAGGCCTTGCCTATATGTGGTCTTTATGTATAGGTATCTCTCACCATTAAAGTTGCCTCTTAGACATGTTACCCAGACAATACAAAAACATTCAAGCTTTGATTTTTGGTAATTTGGATTCCATACCAGTAGTGCCGTTTTTATTTTTTTCCTCCACTTAGATGTCAGCTTCCTAGCAGGTGAAGATCATCCACATCAACACAACAGTCATTGTATGTGCAATAATATTAATGTGCAGATGATATCACCCTCCCCATGAACTGTAATGCTCTCTCTGCTGATATATACACAAAAGGTAAAATAAAATATACCTAATGAAGAATAGAACTTAAAAAGCAGAGAAGTTTATAGTTACTTACGGTCCAAGAGAGCACCAGAAGTGGTCCTGTCAGCCAAGCTGTGATCTACCATCTAGGCTGAATAGGAGGTAAAGTATCACATCTACCAAAATATTGAGCTTGAGAAAAAAGCACAGTCCATAGCAATCTACAGGCACTAGACAGTTTAAGAGAGAGGCAACCAGTCCTTTGAGCCAAGTGAGATAAGAGAATTGATTCAGAGTAGTTATAAAGATATAGCTGAGCTGTTGGCTAAATAATGAGAAGACGATTAAATGACTGACAGCATGCACAATGTTTAGCCATTGCTAACACAGATACCTCTAAAAGAGAAACAGTAAACATTTACACATTAAAATGGGAGCATAAGGGGTAGAGTGAGACGTGCCTTTTATCATGATTTTCCCTTTTTCATAGACGGCAAGCTGACTCAGCACTCGGTCTATGCTGTGAGCAACCCTAAACCTGCAATTATGCAGCAGAAGGTTTAATTCACCTCCCAGCTCTGTGGAGTAATGCGGTGCACTTACAATATCATTTCAACTGCTAAAGGTCAGCAGCAACAACATTCTGCATGAAGTAATCGCAGATCAAAATGACTAGCCACTTTGAATGATTGAAAAGATTGCCAACCTTGTTTATGTCCCAGTATTTACACCTAGCAGTCAATATGACAGTTTTACTGCTTTGTCATTGTTGAGCAGAAATAGAAATACTCTAAAGGCTGGACTGAGGAAGTGGAACAAAGAAAACAGCTACGTAAACATGGTCTCTTCCCCCATTGCAATCTTCCACTCATCCTAATATTATATGCACTGTTTAACCCAAAGCTATGTGCTCTACTCCACAGCTCTGTCTTAGAAGTACATATTTAGGATTACAAAATAATGCGTTAACCCTTCTGTGCCCATCATTAATAAATACTGACTGGTCTTCCTCTGTAACTTATCACCTACATACATTACCCTTAACTGCAAACTGATATTCTGGGTTTCCAATCCCCATTAACAAGTATATCTATAGTCAGGACTGATAGACGTTACAAGTTGCTAAGTTGTAGGGACTGCCCTCTACACACAGATGATGGCAAACTGAATGAATTTAATATTTTGATTAGTATGGTATTCCCCTAGTCACTGATTGCTTCACCACAGTTTCTCATTGTGCACCAACAGTGATTCAAAGGTTTGGTGTAATTCCTTTCCTGTGGTTTTACAGTCATTAACTTATTATGCCTAAGTAAGGGACATGAGGAGGTAAGGGTGCTTTTCCCCCTGCAAAAACTCTTTTTGGTATTTCTTTCTTCAAGTTGAAACTTAGACCAATAGGTTTTGTCTGATTATAACATTAATTAATTTTCAAAGCAGTTGTAATACATACAAACTATAATTTCAGTTCAAAAAATGAACTAAAACAGCAGTAACAATAAATAAATAAATAAAAAGAAAGAAAGAAAGAAAAAAAACTCTCAACACTCTCATCCTTAATATTTCCATCATGTGCCTTTATGTACCCATAGCCGGCCTTCGGCATAGGCCAACTAGGCGGCTGCCTAGGGTGCCGCTCTAACAGGGGCACTTTTCCAGTATTTATTTGGTGTAGGTAGACCAGGATAGGGCACTGGGTGGTGTGGTGAGGGCACTGTGGAGCCCTTTTGCCTAGGACACCAGTTGACCTAAGGCCGCTCCTTTATGTACCAGTTAAATTCAGAGTAATCAGATGGCAAATGCAGCTGACCTGTAATGGCCCATACTACAGCTGTTATTCTAACCAAGTGTTAGAGGAGTAGCAAATAGAAAACCTCCCCAATCACCCATCACATTTATCACACTCCTGCACATATGTCCTTGTTCTACAATTAAATTAATACAGAGAATTTACCTTCAGGATAGATATACGGTATATGCTCCCTGTTCCAAAACATCCTAATGTTTCCCTGATTACAAAAATAACCTATTTCCATTTCTGCTACATCATCTACACTTCCCCACTGTGTACTGACTATACAGCATATCTCTTATATGTACTTTACACAACCCTGCACCATGATCATTTTCTCTAGACCGGAGTCTGTCCTCCCTCCTCAGTACGCAGCTGCTTCCTGAAGTAATTCCAAACTTGCTTTGATTATTTCCTATGAAACCTTGAACAAAGGACCATAACTTTCATTTCTTAACATTTTCAACTCAAATTTTTAATGTAGAGTCTATTAGTACCCTGTGTCATGAGATCTATTTGACTGCTGCAACACAATTATGTAGAAGTATAACATTTCATACTGTGACTGGCTGTGCAGATTTTGATTCTAAAATATGATTTTAGAGAAGAAATATTTCACATTTAGAGAAATATTTCACACACTGACTGAAATTATAATTTAAAAATAATTTATACTGAAATTATAATTTAAAAAGAAATTGTTTAATTATAATTCATATTAATGACAGAGCCGTATGTGAATTGTGAGTTTTTCCCTCAGAGTATAAATAACTGCAAAGCTTTTACTCTCCATTTAAATTGCTGACATTTCCTTCTAACTTTACAGTTGTTTCCATACCTCTCAACTGTACAGATTTTTGCATCATATTTTGGTCAGTTCCTCATAAAATCTGTGATGTTCTAGCAAACCATTGAGGATTGAAATAATTAAATAATGACAGACATTTGAGTTTTAGACTTCATGTCTTTCATAAAATGCATGCTAACACAAAATCTATTTTTCTAGCAACTTTCTAAGCTTGTAAAAGCAATATTTTAAATCATTCCCTATTTTTGGACCTTTGCCCCACATTATTTTTGGCTTTGTCCAAATCTTGTGTTAAGAGGTTGAGAGGTGTGTGTTCAACATTTTAGATCAAATCTGCAAAATGTCATCTGTAGGACTTCACAGATTTCATGATTTCATTGCCTTGAGTATTTTAATAAACAGAAGCTCCAGGATAAACTTAACTCCCAAATTTGAGCCTGTTCATTATTTGGTGAATATTTCCTCATTAACTTTGCTAAAGTTTATAAAAGTATGCTAAATATCATATAGGGGTGTTATCATGAACAGCTACTGACCCAGAATACCCACCAAATCACAAATTTATGTTCAGTGATTGTTATCCACATTGAAATGCAACTGTTAATTTTTTCTTCAATGCTTATTATCTAAAATTACCCACAACTCCTAAATTCAGGTTCAGTGTCATTGTTCAAAGTCATCTACCCTTCACCCGAATTCATGCTCAGTGTTCATTGTCTGCTTCTTAAATTCATGTTCAAAAGTTGTTTTCCATGGTGACACTTTTGCCCACCTCCAGAATTCATTCTCAGTACTTGTTTTATACAGACACCCTCCTAACTCTCAAATCTATATTCAGTGCTCATCACTAAAGAGTGCAACATTAATTACTGCGTTGCTTCCAGTTCCAGAGTCTGGGATAAATTACTGGCTTTGTGTTTTTCATGTTCTACACCATCCATGGAGTTTCTTCTAGGTACTCTTGATTCATGCTACCTCTAAAAGACATACTAAGTGAAAGAATAGTCAAAATTATTGGAATTTAATGAATCTGAGGAAATTAATAACCAGGAGTCAGATGCATATGAACAAGCATATCCTCCCCTTAGAAGGTCTAAAAGACTAGAAAATAAAAAAAGACAAACTTTTTTTTTTTAGAGAACCCCACCCCTTGAATCAACAATGGTTTCACAGGGAAAGGCAGAGGGAGGGGGAAGAGATGGAACAATGTGCAACAATGGAAAAGATGACTAGTGGGAGTTATAAAATTAAAACATCAGAGAATGGGGTAGTGTATACATATGAGGGATATAAAATATTTAATTACACCAACCTAAACATAACAAACAGTTATTTTAACTTAGTTAAAAAAAAAAGGTAAAACACAAAAATTCCACCGGCAGACAAACCACACTGGTAGCCAGAAATCAAAACTAAGGGCAGAGAAAACCCGAGTGTGGAAACACAGTAGTCACAGTTCAAAATATCCACAGGTAAAATAGGCAGAAATACCAGAATCTAACTAGAGAGAAAAATTATTTAATGAAGTTACTTAGAAGTAACAGAAACCTAAGAATCATGAAACCTGACAAAGGTGGTGGCACTATTTTAGTGGTCAAAATGGATTATATAAGCATTATGAATGCAATTTTGAGTGACAGACAGAAGTATGAAAGCGTCTCCATTAATGAAGTTAATTTAGCAAAAAAGACAATTTATTTACTCTTACAGGACTCATTATTACAAGAGACTATTAATGAAAAAAATATATATTTTTGCAAAAATGAAAACACAGTAAAACTCAGTAAACCCATGTTTTTTGGAATCCCCAAAGTATATAAAAGTATAGAGAAACCACAATACAGGTTAATAGTCTCAGCGGGTCTATATTAGAACACCGAACATTCAAAATGTCGAGTGTTCTAATATCGAACCTTAGTAATCGGAAAAAAAAACATTGAAAATTCGGAACAGCAAATTTTTTCCTAGGGAAAAAATTTGCTGTTCCAAAACACATACACACAACACAAGCACACCAAACAAACAGCAATCCCCACACATACACCTAAAATCTTACTTCTAACCCTACACTAAACTGTACATACACCACTATCTACTCACTTACCTTAACCCAAACCCTAACCCTAAGGTCCGTCACTATCGCACACACACCTCACCCGTGCCCTAACCCTAACTCACCTACCCCGCCCTAACCCTCACGTCCACACATTTGCACACTTACCTGACCCGCGCCTTAACCCTAACTCACCTAACTCGCCCTAACCCTCACATCCACACAATCGCACACTTACCTGAACCCGACCCATAACTTTCCACCACAGTGCTGAAAATAGCGAAGCGACAGGAACGGACAACCAAATTCTTTCCCTAGGAAAGAATTTGGTTTTCTGTCACTTGATGTTCTAATATAGACCCGTCTCAGCACATAACTCAATGGTATATTCATCAGGAGGTTTTGTTGATAGGATGCTTAAGGAATGTGTAAGCAACATGGAATATATACGCTGAAAGATTCATTGTATTTTTTAAGCAAAGTGAGACAAGAATTTTATAGTGATTTTAATAGTCTCACTACCGTTGATGTGGTGGATTTGTTTTCCTTTATCCCCCCCATGAAGAAGAAATTGAAATGGTCCAGGAGACAGTTTATGAACTAAGTACATTAGATTCTATTATGACAGATTTTGTTTGTGACTTGATGGAAATAATTTTAAAGTGTATTTATTCCTGGTTTGAGGGTGAATACTTCAGACAGACATCTGGAGTGGCAATGGGAGCTAGTTATCCCCCCAACATATAGGTTCATAGGTAGGTACTAGGCCTATATAAGCCTAGATAGGAATCTATCCCTCCAGCATGTTCTGTTTATTGTGGTGACAAGGTTTAGGTCCCTAGAGCGTGTAGCTCAGAGGGATTGGGATTTCTTTACGTGGAGCATGTCCAACAGCTCTGGGTTTGACATAGCTTTGTATGTTAGGCAGAGATCGCCTCTGAGTAGGTGATATGCGACAGAATAAAGCTGGAGTTTTTTGAGACCGTCTGCGTAGGGCATCTGTTTGAGGCCAAAAATCCTCTTTGTGAGGTATTTCTGTGACCTTTCCAGTTGTTGTAGATGTCTTGTGAGGTACATACCAAAACGGGCGTTGTACTCTATAATGGGTCTAATAAGTGATGAGTAGAGGGGAACAATGACCTCTTTTTTCCTGGATGAGAAACCTTTTGTGATGAGGTGTGCCACATAGAAGGGTTTCCTGACTACTGTGGTGATGTGATTATCAAAGGAGAGACTACTGTCCACCTGTGTTCCAAGGTCTCTTATCACACTTTCGGTATTAAGTAGACTACCACCTATGTGGTAGTTCATGAGTATGACAATGCACTTTTTGGCATTGAGCTTGAGGCCATGGCTTTGACACCAGGCATCTGTCTCAGTGAGGCCCTTTTGTAGGATGTCCACATCGTTAGGAGATTTGATTATGGCTCCTAGTTTGCAGTCATCTGCGAACTTTGTTAGTCAAAGACCTTCTGTGTTAGCCTGTACTTCATAGAAGTAGATACCAAACAGGAGAGGACCTAGGACTGAACCCTGTGGTACTCCACTTGTCACTGGTATGAAGTTGGATTTAGAGTCTGCTACTTTCACAGTGTGGGTTCGGTCAGTGAGCCAGTTGGCAACCCATCTTGTGACATAGGGATTTATACCTAGTTTAGTGAGTTTGTCTATAATTCCAGAGTGGGGGATGGTGTTAAAAGCCTTGGCAAGATCTAGATAGGCTGTGTGTACCACCTTACCCTCATCTACAGCTTTGGTGACCGCTTCAAAGAAGTCTATTAGGAAACATGATCTGCCTTTTACAAACCCAAACTGGGTAGGGTCCAGAGTTTGGAGATTACCAATGTCATTGTTTATAAGTTCCATGATGATACGCTCCATAGCCTTGCAGACCAGGCTCGTCAGGCTAATGGGGCAGTAGTTCCCAGGGTCCTTGATGGCTCCCCCTTTGTGGAGTGGGATAACTGTTGCTGTGCGCCATTCAGTGGGCACAAAGCCTGAGGTGAGGCTACGATTGAACATGGTTCTTAGGTGGGGTGCGAGTTTGTTCTGTAGTTCATGTAGAACATAGCCTGGGATGTTGTCAGGTCCCATGGATGCTGTGCTCTTCGCTTTGGAGAGTGTGTTTTTTACCTGTGCAGCCATGATTACAGGTACTTTGCATTCCTCTGGTATAGAGATGGGCCCTTTAGGGGATGAGAGAGGGGTAAAGTTAGCACTGAACCTATCTGCCAGATATTGGCAATATCAGGTGGTTCTGTATATTTAGTGCCATTGTGCTGTAACTCAGAGCAGATGTGAGTGTTGCCATTGAGATTCTTGACATAGCTATAGAATGCTTTGTGGTTGTCTTTAGAATCAGTGGCGATTTTGTTTTCGTAACTAGCTTTGGAGGATTTTATGAGGGATCTCAGCTTCTTAATGAGGCTGACCACAGAGTTCCTCCAATCATGGGATTTTACTCTTTTTTGCAACAGTTTCTTTCTTCTGTTGTAGAATTTGTTTATAGCAGGGGACCACCAGATTGGCTTCCTTTTTTTGGAGGATAGCATCTTGGTTCTGTTAGGGATTGCACGATCCATGCACTCGTATAATTGCTTATAAAGTGCAACTGTATAAGATTCAGCAGTCATATCTCTATTGTCCATCAGCATGGGTGTCGTGATGTTTGCCACTTCTGTCTTAAGAAGCGTGAAGTTGGCTTTGGAGAAATTTTTATGGTGGTTTCCCTAATGGGAGGTGGGGCTGGGATGTGGATGTCTAGGGTGATTTGCTTGTGGTTGGATAAACGAGGAATTGAACTCTGGTGTGAAACACCGGTTGCCCGTGTTGGTAATGACCAGGTCTAGGATATTGCTGCCCCTGGTGGGGGTGTGGATAAGTTGATCCAAGGCATTGGAATTTATGAATTCCTGAAAAGGTTGAGCACAAGAGTTGGTACATGAGTAGTTTTCCCAGTTAATGGTGGGGTAGTTGAAATTGCCCATTATTAGGGTGTTAGGTGGTACCCTAATATTTTCCAGTGTATCAAGAAATGAGGAGTGGGAATCCTGGGGCATGGTGGGGGACCTGTAACAAGCTACAATTTGCATTGTGGTCTTGCCCAGAGTTATGTATGCATGGGAAAAGAAATATATTATGACAAGTAAGTTCAGGAATCATTGGAACTTGCACCTATGGTTTTTGGATAATATATTTTATGGAAAGAAACAAATTAAGTCAGGGATGAATTTGTAAAGTACATTAATGAATTACCCTCCTTTTTTAGTTTCACCTACAAACATTCTGACTTAAATATAAATTATTTGGATGTGGAATTATCTAAGAACCTTGTGACACAAAAATTTGAATCTACAGTTCACAGGAAGGAAACATTTCAAACAGTTATTTAGATTTTTACAACTGCCATCCAAAATATACTAAAAATAATATTTTTAAAGAACAGTGAGAGCCACTAGAATGTGCTCAGATACTGATTTTTTTTTTAAATTATTGGAAATGTTAACAGAATGTTCACAGAAAGGAGATACCCTGTAGATTTATTAAACAAAGTGATTGTGGAAGTTAAGGATGGATGGGATACTAGATACAAACACCTGCTAGGAATGTAAGAACCATTCAAAAACTCTGTAAGGAAATTTCAGTCGAAAAACAATGCATATTTAAATGCTATAATCTCCCTTATGGGCATTATTCAAAAGATATAATGAACATTATAACTAGAAACTGGGCTATGTTCAGAATTTATGATGAGATATATAGTATAGTAGGAGACAAACCATTATTTGTTAACAAAACAGGCCACAATTTGACATTTTGGGTTGAGCACCTGGTGAAATTTGGTTCTGATTATCTTAACAAAGGCACCAGAAAGTGTGTGATGTGTAATATCTGCCCTTATATTTTAGAGCAGTGTCAGTTATATTTAACATCACTAGACATGATTTTGTGATTTAGGGTGGAAATTGTAACCATCAGGGGTAATCTACATTGGAATGTGTACCCAATGTGATAGTTACTACATTAGGAAAACAGAAAGAGCCTTTAAAAAGAGAATTTATGAGCACTTAAATTAAAATGAAATTAAAACCAAATATCAAAACAAAGCACTTTACTGTTGAAGTAATGTATTTATTTACTGCTCAAACACCGTGAACTGTTTTTAGTTTTTATTGGTTTATTTTTGTTTTCACTGTGGTTCTCTTTTTGGATTCACAATAGATGGGGAAATTGTAAATTATCCAACTGTCTGCCCCCTATGTCTCTGATGGACAGAGGTCAACAGTAAGTAAATTAATCCCCAATTAAAATACCCCACAACATAACCCTTATCTACTTCTTTACTAACATACCATACAGATGACAAGGAACTCTGGGACAAAACTGGGCTGGGTTGCATGTCCAGGCTTCTAAAGATCTTGGTGATCATTAGCCTAGTATAAACCTATGAACACATTAAACTGTGGTAAGTACAGAGGTTTTAAGTTGGGAATTTCAGATAAAGTTAACAAGCAAAATAGGAATGGTGTGTGGGAATTGGATCTGAAAAGGAAGAATTGGAGCGGCAGTTAAAATGTAACACCACCATTTTTTTCAGGATTAAATGAACACACTTCTATTATTCCTGTGTTAAAAACAAAAGCATTGGATTTATGAGAATTGGTTGGAGTGTTATATTAAGTGCCTTACTGAATATGGTTCAAACACTTGTAAAAATGTATTCATGAAGTCTTTATTTAAAATTTTCCAATAATATTGAAATTTTTATAAAAAATAATAGTTTTATTCTTTCAGATTCATTGGATTATTGTTCCAAAAGTTTTGGATTTTTAACATGAGTATTTAATTTAAGAATACATTTTCAAACAGTGTACTTGTAAGAACACAGCAGTTCCTGGATGGGAGACTGTCTGGTAACACCAGGAGTTTTATTTACTTATAAAGTTTTGTTGTAGTACATCTTTTAACGTACCTTTAAGAAACAACAGACAATGAAATTATTATTTAATTAAGTCTTATTAACCACAGGATATAAAAATGGATGAGAGCTAAAAGATAGCAGGTGCTAAAGACGTCCAAAGGTTTTGTTACAACAAAGAGCTAAACCTGCTCTCATGCTTTACTTTGTTATTTTATTATTTTATTCTTTGGTGGTGCTAATAATAAAGATCTATTTTAATGGACAATGGACTTTGGATCATTCATTAGTGGATTTCCTTTCATAATTGGTGGATTTAAAACATATTCTGTTTGCATGGGAATGTAATAATAGCTGGTATCTTTTTGTGTCTACTACATTGCACTTGATTTAAGATTTAGTCTTGGATTACAGTGAGTCTATTCCGAAGACGATTTCTGTTTCATATGTACTGTTGAAGTAATTTATTTATTTGCTGCTCAAACACCGTGAACTGCTTTTAGTTTTTATTGGTTTATTTTTGTTTTCACTGTGGTTCTCCTTTTGGATTCACAATAGATGGGGAAATTGCAAATTCTCCAACTGTCTGGCCCCTATGTCTCTGATGGACAGAGGTCAACAGTAAGTAAATTAATCCCCAATTAAAATATCCCACAACATAACACTTATCTACTTCTTTACTAACATACCATACAGGTGACAAGGAACTCTGGGACAAAACTGGGTTGGGTTGTATGTCCAGGCTTCTAAAGATCTTGGTGGTCATTAGCTTAGTATAAACCTATGAACCTATAAAGGTCTGAGACACCTTTGTGGGTATTCTGCACATTTTGCCTCTAATTCCCTTAAGTATTATCATATTTACTTGTCTGACCATTGACTTACCTGTTGCTGCTAATTGTACTGAGTAGTGAATCACTCTATAATTATATAGCATGAATTCTTTTTCTCATACCAAGCATCTCACAACCATTACCCCAATATGTTTTGCTGCTTTAATTGCTTTTTCCAAGAACACAAGTAGTAAATTCACTTTATATTTTCTGCACCAGTACTTGCAATCAAGCCAAATCTATCCCTCAAAATTTAGTTTGTGTCCTGAATATGACAAAAAAATGTGCATGGAGACTTACACATATATTAGAAAGATGCGATGCCTTAAACATGGATTCAGACAACATATTAGATTCCACAGCAGTCTGACCCAGTACCACCATTACTACTTCTAGCAGTTTGTATTATATTCATAGTGTGCAGGCGCACAGTACCCATAAAGACTTCAGCTCAGTTCTCTTAGTTTCCTTCTAATATATGCAAATCTTGCTACAACACTTTACTTTCACACATTTTTTGCAAAATGGCTGTGTCATCCACATAGCCTACAAGCATATCTCTCAACTGTACTGAATTCCTTGGCATATTCTGGTTTTGAGGGCAAAATAGTGGGGTATCACAAATTCCCGAGTGGCCCCTTTAAATCCCGATTTTTTTTTTATTTAGTTTGCAGTTAGCACTGACATCAGTGTTGTGAGATTTTTTTGTTTTCAGAGAATTTCTCACTAAAAGGGTACATGGTCACCATATAATGCAGAGAGGTAAAGCTAGGCAATGCGCGCACGTATACACACACACACACACACACACACACACACACACACACACACACACACACACACACACACGCATGCATCTTTATAGCTAGCCAGTTTACTTGCAGCATGGTTATAGCAAGTAGGAGGATAATGGAGCACTAAGCAGCAAAGCACACAGACAGAGGGAAGACATGCATGCTCCATTCAGAATGAAGCTCAGATCATGGTACCAAACCAACAAAGCAATGATAAAACTAAAACAAAACACAACTTATAGGTTGAGAATACTCATCGGCAAACCCAAAAGTAGGTTTTAACAAAACATTATCATACTTCAGGAACCATAAACACATCCTGTCATTCATTATACTCAAACTTGATTAAACCTAAAAAAAAAAAAAAAAAGATGTCAGAATTAATGCATGTCTCTACTTTAAAATGAACCATCCGCAGACACCTTAAGTACTGGAAAGATTAAGCTACATTCAGTAAATTCTCAAATTATAGATTCACTGCACAAAACAAAGCAGCATCAAATCATTAGCTGTTTATATTATTTGCGCTCCAAACTAATATAAATAATCATGAATTCATACTTTAAAATGTCACCGTGCAGCGTAAAATTACTGTCTCACTCTTCTACAAATGCTTTTCAGAATTGAAATAGATCTCAACCCATCACATTTGAGATTTTTACTCAAACTCGTCCAAACTTTACACAAAAAAGGATACAACCCCTCCAAAATGGGAACTGCATGCATGCACATAAGTTGTCTTCTGGGATACTCTAGCTCCTTTAAGGCCAGCACGTGAATCCTTAGTTTGGAATTTTGGCTTGTCAACACCATTCTTTACTGTTTGTTTAATTTGTTCTGTGGTACAATAACCCTGTGAAATGGAGAAGTTGAGGAAAATGAGTCAATTGGCTATTGTCTTATAGAAAGTGCCAAAGACCCCAATACAGTTGTTTATGTATTTTTTTGTTGTTGTGTTTTTATTAAGGGGCTGGGAGATGGTAGTTGGTAGTCGGAGTTTTGACCCATTCAGCTGAGTGATGGAATGTGCTTTTCACTACATTGATATCTTCTGCCTCATAAAACTGTGAATGAAGTGATAACTAAAATGGGTGTTTTTATTGGCAGACATGCCATTGGGATAGGGGAAGTCTGGCTTGTTGACATGGCAGTTATGCCACTCTTACACTGGTGAAATTCGTGTGATGTAATGTGTAGTGGTTTTACAGCAATACTAATGTTAGTGGTGACTGGAGTACAAACTCTGTCTGTGTGTTATGTTTTTAACCCCCCCCCCAAAAAAAATATCCATTGCATAGTTTATGCATTAACCTGGGAGGGCAGGTTACTTAAGTTTTTGACATACCAGCTGTGGGCTGAAATTCAGTAACCAGTGCTTTTTCAAACTCCCATGTTACAGCATTTGGTAGTTATTTAGTATCCATTGGAGAACTTAACTAGTAATGTCTCAGACTGATGGATAGTAAACTAAAACAACTAGAGAGCAAGTAATTTGGACAAAGGCAAAAATAATGATGGGGCAAAGGCCCAAAAATAGGGACAGATTTTAAATATTGCTCCTGTAAACTCAGATGGATGCTAGAATAACACATTTTGCATTATTGTGCATTTTATGAGGAATATTAAGTCTGAAATTCAAATGTCTGCCATTATTTATTATTATTTAGTGACTTCAATCATTATGTTGGTATCCCACAATCCCATTGGAGTGGGCAGGGTCACATGATTATATATGTAAATTTTATATTAATCAACGTCCCAATTTTTAGCCAGTTGTACCTACTTTTCATGGGCCTTTGTCCAGATTTTGGATGTTTCCCGGTTGAAATGTATGTCTGCAATACTCAATAATTTTGCAATGTGGTTTCTCATGCTTGTAGCCAAATTACTTATAAAAGATGAGTTATCTGACTGCTTGTTTATTAACAGGTGTCATCTTAAATGCCATGTGGTCACCACTTATTTTATGTTTATTTTGCCAAATCTGGGATTCACACCAGTCTTCATTTTTATATACATGCAGCTCCTCGAGTCATGTTTTAGGCTATATACTTTAAAGTTTACCCATTTTACAGGAATCAAGCTATTTTTTTTTCAAAACTTAAGTCAGCTTTTCTTGATAGCTTGCCACCAACTTGGTCATTTTGATTCCACGCATAATTTTGTCTCATTATTGAATCAGACAAATTACCATATTTGTATTTTTACTCCCTTGGTTTCAGTTCATCATATAAGAATCTACTGCCTTCTGAATCTCTTCATTTTTAATGAAAAGTAAATGACTACTTTATACCAAATTGTTCTTTGGATAATAAATAGCCTGAAACTTGTATTTTAAAACAGCAATCCTGTTTTTCCCTTCCTTCCTATGTTTAGAAGTGTTAAATACCTTAATTGCTTCTTTGTCTGTAATATGTAACACTGTACACTTAATTATTTTGTCTTTTCGGCAAGTCCAGTCACAGTGGGATACAAATAAATATTTAAGTCCAGCTTCTAATCTTCTGATAAGTTTCCATAAAACTGAAAAGAAACTGGTTATTATAGTGAAGAATTGATGGGACATTGGAAAGTGAAAACAAATGAATCAGTATTTCTGAGAGTGACTCCTGTGATGAGGTTCATTAGAATTAGAATTATTATTTTAACATTAAAAAAATGAGAATTCAAAAATGGAACTTGGAGATTTTTATCTTCAAAAATGCGAAAATGAGATTTGCCTGCTACTGTTTGCACATTTTATACTGTAGATGTATCCAGAAGGGGACTTCACAATCGGCAGAAAACAAGCTTTGAAAGATCAAAATGTGAGCATAAACAAAAAAGTAGCAACTGATATCAAAATCAGATTAATTCTGACACTATGTCCATTATATCTGTTATGTACACTGAAAAGCTTCAAGATGAATGCAGATGAAATAGACAGAAGGTGCATTGAACAAGAACTTTTACTGAACTCTCAAAAGAATGAGGCCACATGACACACTGATCAAATTAATGATAACGCACCCCTAAAGTCATGGCATCATATATACTTTGATTTAAACTGTTATATGTGACAGCTGTGTACAATGCTTACATATGGCAGATTTAAGATGTACAGTGTCTGTACTATGAAGGCTACATCATCACTGGGCAACCATATGCAAACTGTTCCAGTATTAGAGATGCCAACTATACAATTTAGCCCCACCTCTTGATTTGAGTGTTCTCTATGTCAGCAAAAGCAGTAGAGCACAGGCATAACAATATACATAGCCAGATCAGAACCACCTCTGAGCATAGAGAAAGCCAACCTAAACCACATTTCTGGCATAACAACGCATGAGGTGGTACTCTGCAACAGACAATACAGAAGGTCATTAAGATGTTAGAGGTGTCTGCCATGATGAATATTCTGGTAAACAAACAAGAATGAAAGATGAACCATCCACATGGGCACACTGGAAATCCCACACCAATGTCACCATCAATGTCAGAGAGTGCTGTGAAAACAGTAGTTGGGACCATACTAAAGAATCATAGTCACCATCATCAACATGCAGGACACAGCACACACCAAATTAGTGATAGTAATAACTCTTTTATATTTGTATGTACCATGACATCAGCTGTGTCCAAGACACACAAAGCAACATGGTGCATACATTAGAAGAGATGTAATGGTGTGGCCTGTTCAGGTTATGTAAACCACTGTATCATCTGTTTAGGATGTATATCAGACATTACCACTGTCTAAGATAAAGCTGTAACTAACCTGTGGAACTGCCATCATCTCTATATGTAAAAGAGAAAACAAAATGGCATCCTCAGCAATGGCATGCCAAAGTCAGGGTACATTTAGACATATATTCCCTCTGATATCAGCAAAGGAGAGCACATGTTGAGGTGCCCCTGACATACATTATCCACAAGTTCTGCACTGAAGAATCTACAGTGCTAGTGGAGACAACAGCCAGGCACTATAGGGTGACACTGTATGTTGTCTAAAACAGATGGAATATTTGGGAGAAGGATTGAATGGGAAGCAGACTTATACACTGTGATATCAAAGGGGTACCAAGTATTACTGTTGCATGGCCTTCATCACTCCTCTGATAGTAAATGTGGGCCATGTGGCACCACTATATATGACACACTACAGATTTGGTTATATACAACATGCCACAGGAAAAAAAGTTTCAGCAAATAGGCATGCAAAAGTAAACAGAAATCCATGGCTGAAAATAGTTAAAAGTGAATGGAATAATGGAACTGAAAAGTATAGGACATTTATGCCTAAAAACAAGAAAAAGAGATTGCCGCATTCAGTTGTAGACAAGCAGTGGGTTACTGAGAGCATTTAAGCATGACAAAGCATAGATAAAATTCAAATAGTGAAATTGCACTCAGTGATGTGTTACAGGAAGAACCCAGTATAGTTGTGTACATATTTTAACAGTGGCAGTTCAAGTTACCTACACAAGCTTTAGTTCCTGACACCTGTAATGGAGTAATAAATATTGGAAATGAATGTTACAGTGATGCAAGTACCAGAACTTCAGTATCACTAAAGAAAAAATGTCAGTTCCTATACACATACACTGGAAACCAAATGCATAGACAAATGAGCAAAGAGGCATCAAACATGGAGTACATTCAGCAAGAGTCTTTAGTAAACTGCTGGATGAGGAAGGTCACATGAAAGTGTGACAATGCGAGGTATTGCCAACTGTGCCAGGAGAAATGGGGCAGTGGATGTGCAACATATGCCAACATAGCTAGCTGGAATTTTGTAAAGAAGTATATGCCATTTGTATATCAAACTGATTTGTACAGATGGTTGTGTTGTTGTATAGATGATTCTGTTGAAAAATGTATTTGTAAAGCTGCTTGTCTTAAAAATGTACCAGCAGTGGGTCCTGACTGTATTGTAATGATTAAATGTCTATGTTTTAACAGAGGATACTGGAAGAGAAGAGGTTAATCTCAGCCCGGCTAACTTTGAAAAATAGTAAGAAATTAAATTACTTAATTTAGGCCATAAATATTGTATCTTACAGTTCTGATTGCAGCCAGAGATTAAATCTATGTGAAAACAAGTACTATGAAGCCTTCTGTATTGTCTTTAGCAGTGAACTAATTGCTACTTTGAAAGGGTAGAAGTTTGAAATTGTTTTATGACTTCCAAAAGCTGCAACAGATCATGGCAAAGCTCTGCGTGTATGTATTATCAACACCTATGTACTAATCCTTGTAGCTTCTATCCAAAGGGGCAGTATGGGAACCAGAAGTCAGATGACCATATGTATGTGAAGTCATCCTGTAATCCAGCACTGAAATTATGTTTTTTAATACTAGATGAGACTGAAGTCTCAGGGCAGTCTGTTTCTTGGAACCTGACATAGAAGGATCTCTCACTCACTTCATCTTACCTTGCTCTAATAAGCAAACCAGAGAATACTAATTCTTTAGATCAGTCAGAAAAATATAGTGAGATCAATTAAGTACTGTTTTTTTCTGTATCTTTGTGAATCTATTCATCTGTGTTATTTTAATATTTCTTGTGATTGAAACTCTGGTGTTTACTGTAAATAAATAT
This sequence comes from Protopterus annectens, assembly GCF_019279795.1. Classification (NCBI taxonomy): domain Eukaryota; kingdom Metazoa; phylum Chordata; order Ceratodontiformes; family Protopteridae; genus Protopterus; species Protopterus annectens. Next base: position 643,138,766 of record NC_056748.1, on the reverse strand, counting down.
TCCATATTTTCATGTTCTTTTATTATTTATTATTAAATATATTTAAACTTTACATTGTGGCTGGTCCTTTAGAGAATATTTTAACCTTTGAGAGTATTTATATCTATATGGTGACTCTGTGGCTACTCCTGCAAGCCTTAATGCATGTTTGTATTAATATTAACTTCACTCAGCATAATTGGGTACCCTTGTAAGAGCCTTAGAGTAGCTGGCTTTGGAGTGTCTGGTGGTAGTAACTACCTTATAGTCTGGGAAGAAGGGGGTATATCTAGTAAATCTGTGCCAGCCTTTCCCAAGTGTGTGTGTGTGTGTGTGTGTGTGTGTGTGTGTGTGTGTGTGTGTATGTGAAAATCAAATCTCAAAAAGTGTGTGTGTCAGCTGCTTGGAGCAGGGACACAAAGCACTGGTTTCACAGAGAGAGTGGCGGAGGACTTGGCTTGGACACTCGGCTGAGGACACAACTCAATAGCTGTGTCAGTAGGGAATCTTATTGGAGATCTGGAGAGACAGAGAAGGTATAGAACAGAGCGTGTGTATGTACCTTTAAGAAGAATTTCCAGATGTAAGCACATGCATATAAATAGTGAGCATGCGTAGGCAGCAGTGCCATTTTGAGATAACAGACAGAGTGTTAACATGTGTGAGTGTGGTATAAGTTTAAGTTACAAAGCCTCATTCCTGATGTGTTTGCGTGTAATAAAGCTGCTTGAACTTAACCCACAACCACTTGCCTGTTTTATCCTGACTGGACGAGCATCAGAAGGGAAAACTAGCCCCTGGTCTTTGTGTGTTCCCTGTGTGCTCTAAAGAGAAATTGTGCTTGATTCAGACGGCCAAATCTGGAAATATTGTCTGTATCCATTTTTGTCCCAAGTGAACATCCATCCCTCTTCAGTGTTAGTGGTGAGGATTCAGACTCCTTGATTACTGGCCCAGAGAGGTGACATCACAGACACATTAACCCAGTAACAATAAATCCACTTAAAGAGACAAACATATCTCTTTAAGTGGATCAGTATATTTTAGCATATGCCTATATAAGTGACACCCCCCTTACATTAAATAAAGATGTACTTTCTGTATATAACAAATGTCGTTCAAACATTTACACTACACTATAGCTATACCGTGTATATCATGAGATCTATAGATCTATACAGACACATGAAGCAAATGCATTTTTCTAACTGATTGTTTTATGGTCCATATAAAACAACTATATGCTATGCATAATCAGTACAACATACTAGTTTCATGACAAAGTCTTCCGTATCTTGATTATTTCTGCATTTATTTGTTTGCTTACATTGTGTTTAATAGAAACCTGAGTACTACATTTTAAAACAACATATGGTTCTGAAGCATTCATATTAGCAGAAAGTTTAATCTTTTTTTTTTTTTTATTGAGAGAGTTTCTACATTGTATTGAATTATGACTCCTGGATGCATTTTCACTTAGGGAAGGTGGTGATGATTCCTCTAACTTTGATCCTTTAAGTGACTTACATGAATCCAGATAAGCAGACAAATGAAGACTTCTAAACCTGAATGTTTAATTAAATGCCTACATTTTTATGTATGTTTACACATCTGGACTTTAAACACTTTATGATCCAAGGTTTTTTTTTTCTTTGGACGAGTTGCAATACTGTTTTTATTGCAATAGTTCAAAAACAACATTCATCTTCATTCTTTTCCCATTTTGCAACAAAGAGATTTTCTGGATGAATCATTGTAATAAAGGTTCTCTTTACACTGCCTTTCTTTCAGCAGTTTAATTCCACTTTCCTCACTACTACGCAGTAGCAGTGAATATGAGATAGGCAGTTTACCTTTAAGACATCTATTCCTCAATAACTGTGGATGTGAAAGTCCTATATACTACATTACCGTATACCAGAAATGACAGCAACCTGAATTTTCTGAACTGTCACACTTTCTAAATTAGAGTTTTAACTGCATGGTGCATTTTTGTGCTTGCATATTGCTCTGTGGATATCCAGGAATTAAAATGGCGGCTTCCATTGCCTCACAAAAGTATAAAGTTATTTGATGTATAAAATGTGCACTATTTTCTGATATTATGATGTCATGCTTCAAAAACAATTTCAGCACTGTAATAAGAGTCTACTAGAGAAGTTCACTTGCTAGTAGTTTGTGATACACTTGCTCAGAAAGCAAGAGCTTTAACTCCCACTAGCCCAATATTCCACAACTACATAGGCCTCCTAACAGCCAACCCTATAAAATTGCATAGCCCTACCAGTGCCCTAATATTAACCCTAAATCTTCCACCAGTTCTCAACCTGAATCTTCAGTACCTTACCCTAAAACTCCACTTCCCCTCCTTTACCATAATGTGCCCGATTGCTGCCTAAACCAAATATCCAACCCAAAAACTCTCTTCCCATTCCCTAACCATAATAATCACCCTTCCTGTTGCTGACCTAACCTCTACTTCTACTCCCTTCCACTTCTTTCCCCATGGCTGTTCCACTTACCTCTCTCAAGCTTGCAGCAGCTGCATGCCTAAACTCATATTCATGTTCATAGGGAGCCAAGTGTCTGGTTTCAAAACAAAGGTTTTCAAGTACTTGTAGTAGAACTTAATAAACATTACACCTTGAACTTTCATACAGCTCTGCAACTTCTGGATATTTCAAATAATCCAAACAAAGAGATAATGTACATATTTTTACTGAAAAATCTATGCCTGCTTTCATCCAAGATACATTTCATGATGTAACATTTCCTCTTAATTCTTGGACAAACTATCATTTTCCTTCTGGTGGACCATTTGATTGATCTGTTCAAGTGTTTTAGGCCAGCAAAAATGTTCCATGCTCTTTCTTCATGTTACCCTATATGCCCATGAGATTTGTTGATCTGTGTTATAGTTAATCACATTTCACTAGATAACTTTTTTCTGTGACTGAAAGGATTTCCTTTACTGCTATGCTTGTTTGTAGTTGTAAATTGATATTTCAATTTTTTCCATGTGTGTGTGTGTGTGTGTGTGTGTGTGTGTGTGTGTGTGTGTGTGTGATTGTTTTGGTGTACATTATTAATGTAACTTAGTATTTTTTGTTTGATAAATGGGGGTTTTGCAGGTGTGCTTTTGTTGACTTTGTTTCTTTTTATATACATGTATTTTTGCTTGTAGTGCTGTTTCTTTGTGTGTTTGTTTTTATTTGTGGTACTGGAGTGTGTGGATGTATTCATACTGAATTTGATACTCTATATTAGTGCTTTGTATATGTAAGTGCAATGTTGCTTAGGTTATAAGATATAGAGCAATATACGTGAATCATAAAGTTTGTTAATTTTAACAATACAGGTTGATTACTTTTATATAAATGTAAATGTGCCTATGCCACAAGTGATAATTTAATAAGGGTGTTTAACAAAAAGTAGGTATAGCAAAACTGCTGAATATGCAAGACATCTCTGCACTGCAAAAAGGGATCTTCTCCCTTACCCCTGCTACTGTACAACATAGGTAAGGGGTGTGGGAGTCTTTGGGGAATTTGTCCATTTGCACAAATGCGTGTTATATGTTGATAGCTTTGGTTTTGAGGAACTTTATAATCTGAAAACATTTTTGATAATCCTTAAATGTGACTCACTCATCTAGTTCAACATTATCTCACTCAGATTCATAGGTTCATAAATTAGTACTAGGCTAACTGCCCTTGTGAACCATTTTAAGCCTAGCTAATTATCCCTTGTGAGACTCAAACCTTGCACCTTGTGTTTGTAAGGCAAACACCTTAACCATTAGGCCACCCTCCCAACCCAGATGATTGAGAATAATATCTCTGTCAATTGTAACTATCAAGCCTGTGAACACAGAAGTTAATCAAGATATGCAAAGTATTAAGTCTTATCTATATGTACTAATATAACAGTTTGGCCATCATTTCATAATTATATCATAACCGCTGCAGCTCATGGTCTTCCCTTTTATTAACTTCAAATTCTTCCATCTCCTCAGCAGAACTCTGTGATTGAAATGCACAAAACTTACATATCTTTTTGAAGTAAATTCTGTTTTTGCTATTGCATTTATGATATCATCTTGCAGTGGTATTGCTCCAAAACTTTGTTGACTCGCGTTACTGAAGAGCAATAGATTGTGCCAAATCACAGAATTCCAATATAGGTGTCTCAGTGACAAACATTTTAAGCATCTCAAACCTTCTGTCTTGCTTCCTTAAGTATAGATAAGCAATTATTTTGTAGTATCTGACAGTTTTGGAAATAATTTACACAGGTCCATGGAATCCCATAAGAGAAGAGCTATCATAGGATTTATGTATATTCGTAGTTCTTGTAAATTTGTCAGAATCTAGTTTGAGATCTTTTGACATCAAAACATGTCCATGTACATGAAAGTTGATTCACAGAATGGAAACCTTCAATTCTGTTTTTCACAGTCTGTCAAGCAATTTAATAAGACATATATCAATTTCTTGCTTAGTAGCTTCCCAGACTAGAACACTGGGCCAGATTCAATAAGTGTACACAATATGTATTCAAGAACATCCCTACCACATTTTTTGTGCCTTCTAGCCACTCGGAAAGATTACACTAAGTGTACATGTAGTCTACACTTTGTGGTAACCTTTATGAATTCCTGTAAATATTTAAATATGCAAGAAAACTAAAATTAGGAGGAAGAAGGTGTGAGTTATGCCCGTGCTGTCTGTTCACTCAGAATGGTGTACACTTAGTGTAGGTGTTATTGAATCCCGGGGATAAATTATATTGACCATACCTTCCAAACTTTGAATCATTTAGTAAACTGTATCTACCTAGAGAGATATTGAATGCACAGACATTTGAGCTAGCTTAATCAAACCTAATTTGACAAACCCCTTACAGACCATTACAGATAAATTAACACTGTGAATAGCTGCAATAACCTATTCATGTGTATCTATTTGTCACTGATGACCTGTGCATACCCACAGTTTGCTCAGCTTCACAAATGTTACTATAAAGTTAACCATCCATTCAAATCTGCCTGTTTAAATGTTACTTACATAGTCTCTATGTGCCTCAATTCCTGCTCACTTCTACCTCTTGAACACAACTAGGACTCTTCTTAGAGCATATATAACTATTATAAACATACAGAGAAGTCCAGTATTTGTTCCAGTACAAATGCCAAATTTATTATGCATCCAAATACAATAACAAAATAGTGCCTCAGTCTGCATGGCCTTCTTATAAATATTAAATTAATAGAACACAATTTATAACTACAGAACTGTTACAGAGCAACCAATAGTTACCACCACAAGATAAAGTGATCGATGTAAAATTAGCATTTGCCTATGGTGAAATTTTAATATGACACTCTAGTAAACAAGTCTAAGTAACTCTGCAAGCAATAATTAATAACTTGAGGGACACTTTCAGACTTATGCTTCTAAACTTTCAGTGAAACAGCTCTAACAGAATTCCTATTTTACCCAGTAGCCATAGCAGCATCTTAGATGCTGCACTCACAGCTTACTGATTTCCATAAATATGAGCAGAACTTCAGGGTATTACATGAATGTATTGGCTACCCTTGCCACAGTGTTAAATCAGTAATACTTCTGTATTATCAGGCATACAAGTATTTATGTCATTTCTAACGAAAGTATGTTTACCGGATAGTCAAACACCATTCATTGAATGCACCTTCCCTCACCTATTAAAAGAAAATGAAGGGTTTTTTCACCACCTACACCCCTGCTATTTAATACATACTAACTTCAATACTGCACAGTAAGAGAGAAAAGGAAGAACACCCTTAGACCACCTATCTAATGATCTCAGACTAACACACACAGACTCTGCCATCTTGCCCTTACAATCACTCACACTCACACACTCACACACACACACACACACACACACACACACACACACACACACACACACACACACACACACACACACACTTTGCTTTCTGATGCATACAAGCTTCATTCCACTAATGTAACACTCATATGCATGCTTTGATAGTTAATAGTGGCTTATATGAATAAACTGAAATGCAGCGCTCTCAAACATTTCTGATTGTTTTATTTCTGTAAAATATGCACGTCTTGCTGTATCAGTTTGACATTAGTACAACTTTATGTAAAAGGATTATGGTCTCCACTTTGCCTACAATTTTAACTGTTAGTTCTGTAATATGCTTTCTGGCTCTTGCAGCCATGTCACTTATGCTGGCTTTAGGATTTGTCCTGAAAGCTCTTTCATGAAACAGATGCCATCTTGGAAAACATATAATAGCCAGTGGTGCCATTAGTCTGCAGTATTTATTTTATTAATTTGGGGCTCATTTGGAAATGGTTTGCTTGGAGATGGCTTTGTGCCTTCTGCCCCTATAGCAAAGCTAACCAGCAATTGATCAGACTTTCTGAAGGATTTAGTCCTGTCCACATAGAATCTGAGCTGTCTGTGCACATCTGGAGAGTGAAGAATCATTTCCCCCCTGTTCTGGGGATTAGGAAAAAGGTGTGCAAATGAATGGATTGGTTGGGAGGCACACTGGACACCACCTTGGGCAAGAAGTATGGGTTAGTTCTGAGGGATACCCTGTCTGCATGGAAGATGATGAAAGGTTCCACAGCCATGAGTGCTTGCAGCTCAGAGACTCTTCTGGCTGAAGTGATGGATAGAAGGAATGTTGTCTTCCAGGAGAGAAATGTTAGCTCTGCAGAAGAAGCTGGTTCAAAGGGGGGGCAGGGGCAGGGTGAGATTTTCCAAGACAAAGTTAAGGTCTCAAGCTGGTGTTGGTTCCCTTCTGGGGGGGGCCTCAAATTGTTAGCCCCTCTGAGGAACTGTTTGATCAAAGAGTGTGAGAAAAGGGGCTGCTCAGTGGGAAAATGAGCAGAAATAGCAAAGGCATGATTTTTTATACAGTAGAAAGAGAGACCACTGTGTAGTATGTCAGCTAAGTAATCCAGGATGAGAGGGATGGAAGGCTTTTCATATGCTAGTACTAGGCTATCGGCCCTAGGGCCCATACAAGCCTAGTGATAACAATTCCCTGGCTATTTCTTCCTACAATATTTACTTCCCTGGACCCCTGTCTAGCAGGGCGACTGATGTGATCCCTGGAGTGAATTTCCTATCTCCCATCCAATCGTCAAGGTTCCTTTTGAAGAGGGCCAAAGAGGTGCTCTACTTGACATGTATGGGCAGTCTATTCCAGAGTCTGGGGAGTCTCTGGGTCAGGAACCTATCCCTCCAGCATGTTTTGTTCATTGATGACAAGGTTTAGATCCCTGGAGCATGTGGCTCTGAGGGATTGGGATTTCTTTAAGTGTAGCATGTCCAACAACTCTGGGTTTGACATGGCCTTGTATGTTAAGCAGAGATTGCCTCTGAGTAGACAATATGCAACAGAGTATAGCTGGAGTTGTTTTAGACAGTCAGCTGTGCCGTACTGGCTCCCTTAGCCTGGATCCAGGTGTAGAACTTTTTCCATTTATCTGCATAAGACTCTCTGGTGCTAGGACATCTGGCCTCATGGATAACATCCGGAACCTGTTTACTGAGGATGGCAGATTGGTTCAGGGTTAGGGAATAAGCCAAGCCGCCAAACTGAGTGTCTGCAATTGGGGATGCATGAATTCCCCTTCCCTCTGTGTCAGAAGGTTTCTGCTTAATTGGTCTGCCAGAGAGTTGAAAGAGCACCAGTGCTTGGAGGGATAATGCCTGCTGAACTTAGGGGGCTGGAATCTGAGGAAGATGCCATGGAGGCAGCAAGGACGGGCTGTGCAGCAATGGGTACCAGTGTTATCGGGTATCAGTGTTATTGGGGCCAGTCTGGAGCTATAAGAATGGTCCTTGGTTTTTCCTCCCTTATTTTGAGCAGTACCCTGGGGATGAGAGGTAGAGGAGGAAAGGCATAGACTGATAGATTGACCCAGGGGAAGGACAGGGCATCCACTTTCCAAGCCATGCAGTGATGCTCCCTGGTGCAGAATCTGCTGAGCTGATGTTTGGTGTGGGAGGCAAAGAGGTCAACCTTCAGTTTCCCATTTCTAAGTTATTAGGATGAAGGTACATCTGTGAGCTGCCACTCATGTGTGTCCAGAAGGTTTCTGCTTAATTGGTCTACCAGAGAGTTAAAAGAGCCTGGTAGAATTGTGCTAACAAGTGTAGTTGCATGGAAGAGGCTGTGAGCCAAAGGGTCATGGCCAGCCTGCACAGAGGGTAGGAGTGAGTCCCTCCCTGCTTGTTGATGTACCACATTACAGTGGTGTTGTCTGTTTTGATCAGAGGAACCCCTGGAGAGAGAAGGGGTTTGAAAGCTATCAAAGTGTGCATAGCCATCATCTCTTTTTGACTGATGTGCAGAGGGATTTGCTGTGGGCTCCATTCAACCTGTATGCACATGCCTTCCAGGTGTGCACCCCAAGCGTAGTCTGATGCATATGTGGTGAGGGTCTGGGCAGCGGGGGGTTGGGAGAAGGGCAGTCCTTTGTTGTGGGAGCATGCTGTTGCCCACCAAAGAAATTCCTTTCTGAGGCAAGGAATTATATGTAGAAGAGTTTCCAGGTCTTGAGAGTGTTGACACCAAAGGCTCTTTAGGTACCACTGACGTTTCCTCATATGCAGTCTGGCATATGGAATGAGTAGTATGCAGGATGCCATGAACCCCAGAGCTTGCAGGATCTTCTTTGCAGATAGCTGGGCCTGGGGACTAGTTGAGAGAAGTAGGCTGTCAGGAAAATTTGCTTCTCTGGTGTGACGTATGCCATCTGGGATGCTGTGTCCAGACTTGCTCTCAGGAAGATTATCCTTTGGGTGGGCACCTGTTTGGATTTCTTTTCGTTGATTGTGTACCCTAGGGTAGTTAGTAGGGTCTTTACAAAGGTCAGGTGCTGAGCAGATTTTCCTGGCTGTCTGCCTGAATAAGGCAGTCGTCTAAGTATGGGTAAATTTGAATATTTCTTTGTCTGCAAAAGGCAATGGCCGGAGCAAGACATTTTATGAAAACTCTAGGAGCAGTAGATAAGCCAAAGGGAAGCACAGTGAACTGAAAGTGTTGAGATCCTGCCCTAAAGTGGAGATATTTCCTGCATGATTCCCTGATAGGAATGTGGAGGTAGGCCTCTTTTAGATCTAGGGTGGCTAGCCAAGCATCCTTGGAGAACATGGGTAGCAGCTGCTAGAGGGTGAGCATTCTGAGTTTTGGGATCACCAGGAAGGTGTTTAGAATGGATAGATCAAGGATGGGGCACCAGGTGCCCTCTTTTCTGGGCTGCTCAGTGGGAAAATGAGCAGAAATAGCAAAGGCATGATTTTTTATACAGTAGAAAGAGAGACCACTGTGTAGTATGTCAGCTAAGTAATCCAGGATGAGAGGGACGGAAGGCTTTTCATATGCTAGTACTAGGCTATCGGCCCTAGGGCCCATACAAGCCTAGTGATAACAATTCCCTGGCTATTTCTTCCTACAATATTTACTTCCCTGGACCCCTGTCTAGCAGGGCGACTGATGTGATCCCTGGAGTGAATTTCCTATCTCCCATCCAATCGTCAAGGTTCCTTTTGAAGAGGGCCAAAGAGGTGCTCTACTTGACATGTATGGGCAGTCTATTCCAGAGTCTGGGGAGTCTCTGGGTCAGGAACCTATCTCTCCAACATGTTTTGTTCATTGATGACAAGGTTTAGATCCCTGGAGCATGTGGCTCTGAGGGATGGGGATTTCTTTAAGTGTAGCATGTCCAACAACTCTGGGTTTGACATGGCCTTGTATGTTAAGCAGAGATTGCCTCTGAGTAGACAATATGCAACAGAGTATAGCTGGAGTTGTTTTAGACAGTCAGCTGTGCCGTACTGGCTCCCTTAGCCTGGATCCAGGTGTAGAACCTTTTCCATTTATCTGCATAAGACTCTCTGGTGCTAGGACATCTGGCTTCATGGATAACATCCGGAACCTGTTTACTGAGGATGGCAGATTGGTTCAGGGTTAGGGAATAAGCCAAGCTGCCAAACTGAGTGTCTGCAATTGGGGATGCATGAATTCCCCTTCCCTCTGTGTCAGAGTAGAAGCCTTGGCTTATCTGTTCTGGAAGAACGTGCTCTACTGCCCTCATAAAGAGCAAGGAAAGTATTTGTTTTTGAGCCTCTGCCCACTTATTTGGTGGTAGATCTGGGAACTCATTTGGGGTCGGAAGGGTATGGAAGGAAAATTTGTATCCCTGAGACACAATGTTCAGAACCCATTGGTTTTGAAGTGTAGGTAGTCCACTGCTTAGATCTCTGCATTCCCTGGGGCTGCTGTCTGGGGGGATGTCTGTTTCCATAGGGCCTTGGCTGGGATGCTTTATCTGGAGCAGGAAAGGACCAGTGTTTGGAGGGATAATGCCTGCTGAACTTAGGGGGCTGGACCTGTAAGAAATCTTTAACTGTTTGCATATATTTTGCTTTTTCTTCCATCTTTTTTAAGACCTCTTCTGCCTTAGTGCCAAATAAGTTATCTTTGTGCAAGGGGGCATCCAACAATTTAGATTTGACATGAACTGGCAGGGGTTGTTCCTTAAGCCATGCATGTCTTCTAATGACAGATCCAGTGACTGCTGCCCTGCAAGAAGCTTCTAGACCATCAAAACCACAGTGCAAAGTGTGTTTAGTTACTTGACAGAATGCATTAAGTCTTGTAAATCTTTAGAATCTGCCCAAGCAGGGAAGGAAGACATTTTTTGTTTGAGTTCCAAGGTATGTTGCTGAAATTTCAGCATAGAGAACTGACAATTTAGTGCCCTGATAGCAAGAGTAGCTGAGGTGTATACTTTTTTACCCCATTTGTCCAATGCTCGGGAATCCCTGTCTGAGGGGGTGGGATTCTTAGCAGAGGTTGCTTTAATACCTTTTGGTCCTTGAGACATTTTTAAAAAGATATTTGTGTGAGTCAGGGACTCTATAGTACCTACCTGGTTTTCTGGGAGCAGGAAGTAGGGTGTCAGAAGTCAAGCTGGAGTTAAGGAAAACATCATCCACAACATCCATAACTGGGGGGATGGCCAAAGGTCTATGTTGAGGAAGATCTAGGAATTCTCTAAGTCTCTTTTTAGACTAAGGGTAGTCCTGACTCTCCCATTGGAAATGCTCCCTTAAAGTATGCAAGGTTTCCCCAAAGGAAAAATTCTCTTAACCATTTGAAACTCAGACAAGGTAGTAGGTGCCTGAGAGTGGGTCGTCAGTTTCCTGGGTGTGGTTTGAACCCTGGGCCTAAGAAACTCAGTCATTTTTGAAAGAACAGTAGTCACAAAAGAAGACATCGGTTTGTGTCGAGATTCGGTAGTGCAAAGGACTTTCTCGGAAGCCGGTGCCTGCTCAGTGGCTCCAGATCCATCCAAGGTGAAGACAATCACAGGATCCTTAGTCGAAGAAGAGTTTTGTGGCATACTGGACTCCGAAAGGGTCTCAGTATTGGCCTGCAAATCAATGAAGTGGGCATCAGGGGCTGCAAAAGCGCCTCACTGAATACCAGAGGACTGATGACTAGCTTAACGGAAGCATCGTCGGTAGGTTTGGACCTGTGCTGTCTGTCTCTGTCTTTATCTTTATGTTTGTTTCAGAAGATCTGCTATTGGATGGCTTACCGAAGCCATATTGGAATTTGAGGACTGTAAACGAAAATATCTGGCTACAATAAGGGCCCGAAGATGGATAGTTCTGGCATTGAACAAAACACAGAAGTGACAATGGGGGACATCGTGGTCTGGGCCTAGACAAGTGACGCAGTAAGAGTGTAAGTCTCAGTGTGGTATTTTCTTTCCACAGGCGAGACAATTATTTACTTATTCTGACATCGGTTAGTGCAAGAAAAAGGGATCCCCAACAGGGTACTTAGCTTTAGAAGACTTCAACTTCAATTCAGAGACGAAAACTCAGGTAGCGACCGACCGGCACTTGTGCAAACTGCTTCTGCTTTGGGCTCCATGGCAAGAAAGACTGATGTAATGGCATCGGCTGCCTTACTTTATACTACTGATGACCTGACGTCAGTCCTCAAGCGACAGCAACCAACGCAGAAATACTAAGTCTCTGGTATTCAGCCTGGCAGAGGACAACCCTGGCAGGGATAACCCAAATGTAATGACTGCAACAGTGAAACACGAAGAATATCAAATAATCCTTACAAATCATTACATAAGAGAGAAAGGCATTTCTATCCAAAGTTTTCAAATTTCTAATAAGTTTACAAGGAACATCAAAGATGATGGTGGTTAGAGTGATGAAACTTCAAGTCAAAAGTGAAAGAAATACATCTAAACAATTGGCAATAGAGTGGGGATACAAGTGAAAGTAAAATATATATATATATATATATATATATATATATATATATAGAGCTAGATATAGATGGATATATTCATATATTGTTGTTATTAAAAAAATATCTGAAGCACATTTGATTGAAAATTGTTTTTGGTGGTGAAAAATGCTGAAAGCTCATTTGACTGAATGCTTATATGACAGAATGCTCATTGTTATAGTGTTTGTAGGTATGATTATGAAAATTAATGTTTGAAAGTGTGTGTGTGTGTGTGTGTGTGTGTGTGTGTGTGTGTGTGTGTGTGTGTGTGTGTGTGTGTGTGTGTCTGTGTGTGTGTGTGTGTGTGTGTGTGTGTGTGTGTGTGTGTGTGTGTGTGTCTGTGTGTGTGTGTGTGTGTGTGTGTGTGTGGGTGTGTGTGTGTGTGTGTGTGTGTGTGTGTGTGTGTGTGTGTGTGTGTGTGTGTGTGTGTGTGTGTGTGTGTGTTAAAGGATTGTGGTGACCCCTAACCGGGAAAAGCTGAAAGAAGAATAAGAAGGGTTAGGTAAGGGATTTTCTGTTTTGCATGCTTGGTGTTCGGTGTGTTCTGTGTCATTTTGCTTTGTGTAGTGGTACTGTTAGAAAAAAGTATTTAGTAACATAATGTATAGAGATAGGGTTAGGGTTCAAGGGGTCATTTACATATATCTCATGGGCCTCTATTACAGGAGGTTTAAGGTATCACACTGTGAAAATTCTAGTTTGGCTAGGTTTTTCTGGTAATTTTTACTAAGTGGTTTGCCAGTGTGACCATTTTACTTTTTGGTTTAGTTGTTAGTTGGGATATTTTGCAGACATCTTAATGGTTATGGACATCAGCTGGGTTTAAAAACTCTGTGTTTCTAGAATATAGCCAAACAGTCCACTTATACTGTGGTGACAAGGTTATAAGCAGGTTGAAATGTGCATGTCCAAAGCTATGGGGATTTGACTTTGTTGGCCTGAATTTGTCCATAAAGACTTAAAAAGGAAAAAGGAAAAATTCATGGACATTCTGAAGCCATGTAGCTGAAACATGATGTCCTTAAGGGTCATTTGCATATACCCCATGGGCCTCTATTACAGGATGTTTAAGGCATGTCTAGGTTTGTCTTGTAGTTTTTATTATTTGTGTGACAAGAACTTAATTCTCATCTCACAGAAAACCTCTTTCATCTCAGACAAAGTGTCAGAAAAAGAAATCTCTTTGGCAGGAACATCTGATGAAGTACTTTTCTGAGCCTGGATGATACAAGGTAAAGAACAAGTGGTTCTAAGGTAAGTAAACCACTAACAATCCCTAATAAGCATAGCATTCTGGTCCAAGCAAGCAAACATTTACAATATAAGTAAAATTTATATCAAAGGTTCATACAAGCATTTATATAACAACTCCCTTAGAAATGCAACAACAGTCCAAGTGCATTCAGATTCCTAGTTAAACACAATTATTTTCATGGAAAAGCACACGTTTTCTTCATAAAATAAAAGTTAATGGAAGAATTTCCCCAATGGTGATTTATCTACCCAGTTCTTAATGATCACTAACTGAACCTAAAGTTTCATGAGGCCTTCCAAACAAGCTGTTTGGTGTCAAAAAAAGATGTGAAGCTTTTTGTGCCTCCCCTGTCTTTTTATGGAACTCTGCTTGAGCTCCTAACAGCTGAATATGTAGAAGGTGCCCTTAGCTTTGGACTGGTTGCAGTTGGGTAGAATCCAAACAACTTAGACCACTACAATAATGATCTATGTTTTAACATATTACATTACCAGAAAAAAGACACTCAGACTGCAATATGAAACCAGATGAAGCTTATCAGCATTGTCAGTCCTGATGTAAGATAAAAACAAATGGAAAACAAACAATGGAAGCAAAAAATAAAATAAAAAAGCAAGCCCCCTGCACCCCCTATGTGGAGGGCTGCGCCCCCACACAACCCTACTTAAATATACCAACTCAGAGATCGCGCTACAGCAAGGAATAGGAAAAATTCCCATTCCGGACTGTACTGTCAGTGTAGCGAGATCTCAGAGTTGGTATATTTAAGTAGGAGGGTGTGGGGGGGTGCAGGGGGGCTTGCCCCCCTGTAGTAACTTCTTCTTGTTTTATCCTTTTTTGTTTTTTACAATTTGAAAAGATCGATCTTCTGAAATATTGATCATATGGTCTCAACCATATGGTTTTTGATATTTCAGCAGTTCGATGTTTTCAAATGTAACTATATATCTATATATATATATATATATATATATATATATATATATATAATCTACCAGAATTCCACCAGCTCATCACAATATCACTGACATAACTCTACAAATGTAACCAATATTAATACAAATTAAGTATTTACAGCATAAAATACAATCCAGTAGGCTATTATAACACCAAACTGATACCAGAAGTATATGTGCATTACAGTGATCTTCAGCTCGCACTGTTCACAGTCAAGAAAAAAACAATCAAACATGATGCCTACTGTCAACAAACTTTTCAAAAAAAAGAGCAAACAAAATTATTTTCAATAACTCCAGTGCAGAACAGCAATGTGTCACTTTGGTTTATAAGTGAAGCTGGCTTTATCCACTCAAGCAATATTTGTTGACTAAGACTTTAACTCTGATTTATCTACAGATGTTGGCTGCCAGAAATCTTTTGACATGGTCCATTGTGGCATTTTGCATTACTGTCACTGCTATCTCTTTCACCATGAAAAGGTTAGATAGAGAGAGAGAGAGACAGAAAAAGAGACTGCAACACAACAGATGCTATCCACTCAAGCTAACCCCAATAAAAACTGGAAAGATTCTTGGATGTGGGTGAGCTGCAGCACAGATGGATGCCTTACTGCTGCACCAGGGAAGTCTGCGTTGCTCTGAGTATCACTCATCTCTGCATTTAAATTTGATTTGAAGCTCTTTATTTAAGGTTTGATCACTTCTATTTTGTATCTTATTCTAGTATTACATTTGTTTTAAGTTTTCTGTTCTGCTGGAGTTTTAAGAGTTCCCCACTCACCAGCCCAGTCCTTGTTGTGTTCTTAAATTTGGTGACTTTTGAGTTACCCCCCCCCCCTACTATAAATCTCATTTTAGACACTCCTCTCAGTCCCATCTCATCAGCTTATTCTGCTGAGTAGAGGTCATTTGGTAATTTATCAACCTTACATTTTCGTGTTTCATCCCTTCCCACTTAACCAAAAAATAAAAAATTGCACTTTATTCATCTGCTTTTACTGTATTTGTGTTCATTCCTACTTTATTACTTTATTTTGCTTTTGCTGCCAGTTCTTAAAAGTACTCAATTGCATTTTTGTTCTGCTGCATTTATTACTGCTTGTTAGTAGCTCGATTAAATTGTAACTGTCATTCTAAGCCTTTTGGTGTAAGCACTTGGGCTTCATACTAGTTGTATTACATTAAAAAGGTTTGTGGTCTGCACTCTTGTGGCAGGACAGGTAGCTTACATCCTTCTAAGTTGGGAGTTGTTGATTGAAGGCTTAGTGTCTGTTATTCTAAAAGTGTATTAGTTCTGGTTTAAGCACTTGGGCTTCAGGCCAGTTATTTTACATTAAGAAGGTTTGTGGTCTGCACTCTTGAGGGAGGAGAGGGTAGATTCTGCCCTCCTAAGCTGGGAATTTCTGGTTAAAGGCTTATTGTGCCTGCTTATTTGAACTGTTTCTTTCTGAAATTGGTGTACCTTGTTTTCTGTAGCATAGACTAGATTCAGACCTGTTGAATGTAGCTTTGTTTGTATAACTTGAGCACTAATCCAGGCCATCTTTTTTGGAGATGGTTCCTCGTGCACCCAAGTGGCAGGAGTGTGCAGTTAGAACTTGTCTGATTGAAGACTGCTGGAACAGGGCTCAGTATTGAGATTTTTACTGGTTAATTGGGCAATTTGTTTAAATCAGTTTGCTTGTTTGCTACTGTTATAGAAAAAGAAAAAGCACTTTATCCATCTGCTTTTACTGTATTTGTGTTTCTTCCTACTTTATTTTGCTTTTGCTGCCTGTTCTTAAAAGTAGTCAATTGCATTTATTCTGCTGCATTTATTACTGCTTGTTAGTAGCCTGATTAAATTGTGACTGTTATTCTAAGCCTTTTGGTTTAAGCACTTGGGTTTCAGGCCAGTTGTTTTACATTAAGAAGGTTTGTGGTCTGCACTCTTGTGGCAGGACAGGTAGCTTACATGATTCTAAGTTGGGAGTTGCTGATTGAAGCCTTAGTGTCTGTTATTCTAAAAGTGTCTTATTTCTGGTTTAAGCACTTGGGCTTCAAGTCAGTTATTTTACATTAAGAATGTTTGTAGTCTGCAGTCTTGTGGAAGGAGAAGGTAGATTCTGCCCTTCTGAGATGAGAATCTCTGGTTAAAGGCTTATTGTGCCTACTTATTTGAACTGTTTCTTTCTGAAACTGGTGTGCCTTGTTTGCTGTAGCATAGACTAGATTCAGACCTGCTAAATTCAGCTTTGTTTGTATAACTCGAGCACTAATCCAAGCCATCCTTTTTGGAGAAGGTTCCCCTACGCCTTAGTGGCAGGAGTGTGCAGCTAGAGCTTGATTGATTGAAGACTGCTAGAACAGGGCTCAGTTTTGAGCTTTTTTATTGCTTAATTGGTTAATTTGTTTAAATCAGTTTGCTTGTTTGTTACTTTTATATTTAAAAAAAAAAGTTCTAGCTTGATTTCCCGCCTTTCCTGCTAATAGACTAGAGTAGTCCAGATACAGATTTGCTGTATTCAAGACTGTATTGTAGTTTCTGAGTTCCCCAGACCTTTCTGTGTTAGAGGGAAGTCTTTCAGCTTATCAATGGGAGTGGTAAGCACTAGGTAGTCTATTTACCAAAAGAGGAGTGATTTCTAGCTCCTTTTCAACCTTCTGCTTTAAAAGTCCGTGTTTGCATGGGTTTACATGCTGTGCAGTGCCACTAAGCTAGGGTAAACTATTACCGGTGCCAGAAAGTCGGAACTTCAATTTTTCCCTTAGATCTTGCTAGTTCTCTTCTCTCTTGCATTTAACTAGCTTATTCACCTAGCACTTCATCTGGTTTCTTGTAGCAATTATTGTAGCACACATAAGTGCTAACAGCACTAAACGTCCTATAAGGAAACAGCTCCAGTACTTAATAATAATGACCATCCCTCCTGGCATGTCTAAAGGTCAGTTCCCTGTGCTTTCTTCTATTAACCTGGTGAACTTGGGCATTCTGAGGCAGTGTAGCAACTGCCTCATGTACACAGACAACTCTCTCCTCTTACCTCCCAACACTCAGACTTGTGAGAGATGCACTTATATATCCAAACTGGATGACATGCACTCTCCAGCCAAGACCTAAATAGCTAGTCAAGAGGAGAAGGTCAACACCTGCACCACACCACATGGAACAGCCCTCCAGATCACCCACCATTACAGCTCTCACATAAAAACACAAACCACACACCCACCTTCATGGAGGGTCTCAACAGAAATCTCCCCAAACAGCAGAGACCTCCAAATCAGAAACACACTCAACCACCACAACACAGCACAAATCACAAGACACATAGCTCCCCTACACAGTGTACCTCTCAACCTAAGCCCCTAAGGCAAAACAGCTTGCCCAATACACTAACCATTGGTGACTCGATAGTGAGGAACACTGATGTCCCACTCACTAGGTTGAATAAGGAGAAGGTAACAGTCAGGTGCCAGGATCCGACACATGTACTCAGGTCACTCCACAACAAGTACAAGTATGACTCTGTCATTGTCCATGTGGGTGTGAATGACTTGAGACCTACCTTCTTGGACTACATGAAAAGAGACATGGAGGAGCTCTTGGATTATGTGACCCAGGCAGGTATAGCCCTGAGCAGCATTCTACCATCACCCAGAATGATACTGCAGTACAAGCAGAAAATGATTGACTTCAACAATTGGCTAGGTTTCTGGTGTCATTCTAAGGGGATCCAGTATCTGTCTGCTTTGGATAACGTGATTGACAGACCTCGATGCTTTGCCAGAGATGGCCTGCATCTGTCACCCCTAGGTTTCCGGATACTGGCTAAGGTTCTTGCCACCGCTATAGTGCCTTTTTTAGGTGGTGTTCCAAAGACCAAATTACCACTGTAACAGCTATAAATAAATGCAATCTGAGGGTCATGTTACTCAATGTTAAAAGCCTAAATCTCAAGATGCACTTGCTTGAAGCATTCCTCAAAATGGAGAACATCAACATTTGTGATGTAATGCAGACCTGATTTAAAGCAGCAGAAAGCACCCCTGTGCTACCAGGCTATAAGTCATTCCAAACCTTTCAGTCCCAGAAAATGGACTGAAGCTCCAAAGGCAGTGGTGTCTCCATATTCATAAAGGATATGCACACCTCCAGACTAGTAGCCCGGCATAATGTTTCGGAGATACTTCAGGTACAACTAACAGCGGGTACAATGACGATTCAGGTCATAGCCTGCTATAGGTCCCCAACCATGTCCCAAGACTCCCATTCCACATTCCAAAGCACCCTGGAAACTATTAGGGTCCAACCCAACACTCATACTGGGTGACTTCAACTACCCCTCCATCAACTGGAAAAACTACTCATGCACCAATACATTTGCCAAGTGCTTCCTGGAATTCATTAATTCCAATCCGCTGGACCAGCTCATTCTTACCCCCACTAGGGGAAGCAACATCCTTGACCTGGTTATTACTAACATGGGCAACTGTTGCTCAACACCAATAGTCAATTCCTCACTGGTTAGATCCAACCACAAACTAATTACCATGGAAATCCACATCTCACTCATACCACCAGCAAAGGTAACCACTATGAAAACCTTCTCCAAAGCTGACTTTGGGCTCCTAAAAACAGAGGTGGCTAACTTCACGGCACCCATGCAAATGGAAAGTAGGTACATGACCGCCGAATCATACACCAATGCACTGTACGAACACATACATAAATGCATGGAACTAGCCATAACCAACAGAACCAAGATGCTCTCTTCCAAAAAAAGGAAGCCAATCTGGTGGTTCCCTGTCATTAACAAACTCTACAACAGAAGGAAGAAACTGTTGCAGGAAAAGGTGAAGTCCCAAGACTGGAAAAACTCCATTATTAGCCTCAACAAAAAGTTGATATCCCTCATCAAAACCTCCAAAGCTAGCTATGAAGGCAGAATTGCAGCAGACACTAAAAACAACCACAAAGCCTTCTATGGTTATATCAAGAATCTCCACGGCAATACCTAGTTTTGCTCTGAGTTACTGCACAATGGTATCTCATATACTGAGCCAACAGATATTGTCAACATACTGGTCGACAGATTCAGTGCCAACTTTACCCCTCTTTCCCCCCTAAAGGACCAATCACAATATTGGAAGAATGCTAGGAACCCAGCATTACTGCAGCACAGGTTAAAGCTGTACTATCCAAGGCCAAGAATACAGCTTCCATGGGACCTGACAATAACCCTGGCTGTGTTCTACATGAACTACAAAGTGAACTGGAACCACACCACCCTGAGAATTATTGCCCCATTAGCCTGATGAGTTTTGATATGTAAGGCTATGGAGTGCATCATCATGGACCTAATTAACAAGGATATAGGGAATCTCCAAACTTTGGATCTCACGCAATTTGGTTTTGTGAAGGGTATATCATACCTGCTCAACCTGGTTGACTTCTTTAAGTCAGTCACCAGAGCTGTGG